>NW_026515601.1:0-204634 GCF_027406575.1 Nycticebus coucang | reverse complement strand
GATAACCCTCAATATGCTATCACTACCATTGGCAATGGCTTATTCACTGTCGCGTCCCCACACCACTCAGCAGAGTCCCCACTAGGTTATTAGCAAATGTTTTAAAGCAGATATGCTTTGCTTTTAGTAGAACTTGGATTTAAATTAGGTAAATACAGTTTGAAGTCCCTCATGACTACCAGCCTTGCTTTTCTGCTAATTTTGTGATAGCTATTAGAAAATCAGCATCCATGTCTGAGCCTGGCTGCACGGGTCACTGTCACTTCTTACGAGCTACCCCGAATCCTGCCCCAAAGTTCTCCAATATACATCCACAGTATGCCTCACTCAGAGGTAGACCTTGAGGCAAGCAGAGTGAACACCAGGACAGAGGAAAAGAAGTGGTCCAGGGAAGGGAGGGCAGATATCTGTTAATAAAAGTACAATATGAAATGCACTGCCATCGTGGGTAGTAGGAAATGGTGTAGAACACTTGCTCAAAGTCATCCCACTTGAAGGATAAGCTGAGGGCTGCTCCTGCAGGAAGCTGATTCCTGCCAGCAATGCACGTGGGCAGGCGTAAAGTGACCTTCCAGAGAAAGCCTCTGGTACAGAGATGCAGGCAGTCCCAGAGAGAAGCAGGCTGGAGCTTCTGGGCTGGAGCACAATGAACAAAATGTCAAAGTTCAAGGGATGTGGGAATGTATTTATAAATATTACAAACTCCTGCATGGCAGAATCAAGTTTCCAACTGCTAACTCACGAACAATGAAGTGGACGAGATGCCATTATCCTGTTGGAGCACCTCCACCTTACAGACACTGGGCAAACAGCAGTGAAATGCAGTGAGATGATTAGTCTGGGGCATGTACTGCCTTTGCTTCTATTATGATTTATTTAATTTTAATTTTGAATAGCTTAATTTTTATTTTTGAGACAGGGTCTCAGTTACCCAGACTAGAGTGCAGTGGCATCATCACAGTTCACTGCAACCACAAACCCCCAGGCTCAAGCAATCCTCCTGCCTCAGCTTCCTGAATAGCCAGGGACAACAGGTGCATGCTATCATATCTAGATAATTTTTCTATTTTCTGTAGAGAAGGAGGGTGTCTCACTATGATCTCCTAGACTCAAGCGACAGTTCCACCTTGATCTCCCAAAATGCTAAGATTACAGGCATGAGCCACTGCACCCGGCCCATAATTTAATTTTTAACGATCACTGTTTAACAGCTGTCTTGCAAAATACCTGCAAATTTAATCAATAGCATCCATAAACTGATTGAATATGAGGGATATACACTAAAGTATCTGTTACACTACCTGTTCTTTTTGAACAAAATGTACACTTTCTATGCTGTATTCCAACCACGTATTCTATCTTACCATGTGGGGCAACAAACGGAATTGTCCACAAGCCTAGGGTGCCTGGAAGCTAGCTGGAGATGGGTACTCCATTTTGCAAAAGAAGAGGGTAGCAGCAAAGCTGAGCTTCCCATAAAATGGGGGGCTACCTCCCCCCATGGACACTGCAACACTCCATAGGCCCCAGAGGCTGGGTTGACTTTCCAGACAACTATGGTTTCTGACTGCCTCGCCACACATAGACTGATCATTCCCCCACCGATAAGATTACCTGGACCCACAAAGATTGATTACCCCCCGTCCCACTGTTTTTATTCCTACTTTCTCTGTTAAAAGGGAACACCATGAGGGTGGGGAGCCGCCTTTCACTGGAACACAGACCCAAACAAAGTGCTCGGCAGCAGCCCTGGTCCCTGCCCACCTCTCTATGGGGATGATGAGAAATAGCAAAAACCTCCAATTTTTCTTACTCCTTTTTTCTTTAAGTGTTCCTAATAATGCCTATTTGTTCATCCACATTCTGACAGTGGGGAATTTGTCCCAATCCCTTTCAGGATAGTCATTTGACCACAAAGGGACTCACCTTGAACTTCCAAGTCTCAGTACTAGCTAGGAAATGAATGATTGTCATGTATTAAAATTTGAAATTCACTCTGTGTGTCCTTTCCCACTGTGGTTCTTTCTATTTCACACCTGGTATCCTCCATGAAATCTATGTTTTGTTTTTCAGATTATCCAGGCATTTGTCTCCCACTTCCTCAGATTCAGGGAGAATCGCACGCCTGCCAGACACATTATTTTTTGTTTCATGAGATATACTTTATCCTTTCCCAGGAGCCTATTATTCTTTTAGCTTAAGC
This sequence comes from Nycticebus coucang, assembly GCF_027406575.1. NCBI lineage: Eukaryota > Metazoa > Chordata > Mammalia > Primates > Lorisidae > Nycticebus > Nycticebus coucang. The sequence continues at coordinate 202,431 of NW_026515601.1, read as the reverse complement.
CATAGCCAGAAACCCAAATCCTGTTTTTCAATATTTATCTATGTAGCCAGATGACCATATCCTATATGCCTCTTTCTCTTGCAAATGCAGCTTCCAAAGACAGTCTGACTTCCCAGTCTCAGAACCACAACTTCCAAAGGTGACGTGGAGGGTTCATGTAATGACTGTGTTCATCAAGCACCTTGGGCTAGAATATATTGCGCTCACAAACTGAGGGACAATAGCATCTGCTCCTGTTGCTAGGCAACCAGGCTGTCTGGCAGCAACGCTGCACCTATCCACCAGCTCTAACAACGAGCAGCTGAAGAACAGAGCTGCAGACATCTCCAATCACAGTGGCTATACACAAAAGGAAAAGCTATCTCTGCGATGTATTCCTTGAGCACGAGACCTGGCACCAGAAAGTGCTCAGTAAATGTTTGGTGAATGAAATTTCTCTGCACCCCAAGTATTTGTATGAAAGTACATTGCAGGTTCCTGGATTTCCTGGGGTTTTAGTTGGTCTCTAACCATATTCTATTAGTGATCAAATATGTTTCTTCCTTCACCACCCCTTCACTCTTCAATCAATTCCAAACCAGCTTCCACCTCATATGTACCCCAAGAGCAGCACTCCGCAGAAGTCACTAATGGCTCCTTTGTTGCTGAATCCAGCAGCACTTTTCGTCCTCATCTTACTGGACTCCTCTTTATTGCTCTATTCCCTCTTCCCTTAACTTCCGGGAGCCCACAGTTTTTCTCCCACATAACTGAAAGTGTTTCTTCATCCTTTACTGACCACCTTTCCTAATGTGTAAAGGCTGGGAATATCCTTTGGTCTCTGCCCACAGCTCTTTCGTATTCTGTTCCTATTTTTATGCTGTCCTACCCCCAGCTGGTCCTGACACCTTGTGCCACCTACAAGTTAGTGGATCTCAAGTCTCTCTCCTCTCGGCTCCAGCTTAGCTCCGAGTCCAGACTTCTACTTCACATCACCACTTGAATGTCTCAATGACATTCAAACTCAAATCTGTCTAAACCTGAATGTATAATTCATTTAGATAACCAACATTTGTTGAGTACCCACTGTGTACCAGGCACTGTCACATTTATTGAGTACCCACTGTGTACCAGGCTCAAAGACATCTGTGAATAAGACTGTGCCCCTGACTGCATGAGGCATGAAAACTCTCCATTCCCCTACCCCCAATCTGATCCTTTCTCAGTGCTCCCCACCTCCCTAAATTGCACAGCCATCCAAACAAATGCAAAATCCAAGGATTGAAATCATCTTTAATCTCTGTCACTGTCCCAACTCCCAGCCACATCCATTCCTAATACTGCCAATTTTATCTCTTAAATATATTTGATGTTTGTCCGTATCTCAAGTTCCATTCCAAGCTTCTATCTTGCATAAATTGCTTCCCTGGCTTCTTACCTGGTCTTTCAGCATTCACTCTAGTCTGCTTCCCTACATAGTCTGAGTGGTCTTTGCAAAAGGCAGATCTGATCATAGGACCCTCCTTCCCCACTCATACTCCCAGGCTAAAATCTCTCCTCAGCATCTCTGCATTCTTTGGATATAGGACAAAAATCCTTAAAAAATGGCCCCCACACTCTTGATTGCTCAGCTTCATCTTGCCCTGTCTGTTCTAGCCACATTTACCTTCTCTCTACCAAATCACAGAACCTATATACCAGCTATTTCGTTTCCTGAGAACGTTCCAATGTACATACTCACCTCTGCCTGGTAAAATTCTATTTCTTCTGCCACTGTGGCAGCTAAGCCTTCCCTGTCCATATGTTCTTTCAGTTTACATCTATATTCTTACTTTGAACTATTGCCAAGGGTATCTGTGAACCAACTAATGTCAACAAGTTAGCATCCCATCTTTATTTTATCCTCCTTATGGATAGGTCAGTGTGTGCACTTAATTGTCTTTAGCCTGAAATATGCTTTTGTAAGTAGGTGGCATGTACATAATAAATGAAGTAAATATATGAAAAGATCTGATGGAAGTGGGCTCTCAACAGATATTAAACGAATTAACTGGAAGTCAGAAAACCTGATCTCTAATCCCTGTTCACAGGAAGTGTACTAGGAAGATTAGGTTATTTTTAAAATGAGAAGACTACAGAGATTGAAATTCAGACGCCTACAGGCCAAATGTGGCCCACAGACAGGACACGTTTTATTAGGACAGCACATGTGTGAACAAACTTTTGAAGTTAATGCCTTTAAGTGAGGTTTATTGTGGCAGTCTGCGCAGACACCATCACATCCCTAGCCCGAATAACGTCACATAGTTATTGTTTGTTCTAGAAGGCACGTGGATTTGAAGATCTAAAGGATGGTATGATCGCTAAGGTCTCTTCCAAATGTAAAAATAATCTATGCCTTTATTACATAGGAAAAAGTTGCTTATGGAATGATAGAGGGGGACTGAATTTAGTTGACATCAAATTGTATAGCAAACAATACTAAAAGGTAAAGCTCAGAGATAGCATCCAAGTGCTCTCAAGTATAGAAAATATTCCGGTGAATTTACTTATAAAAGAGGAAAGGATAGCTTAATGCGTATAACATCTGGAGATCAGAATTCTAACAGAGATTAAAACACATGTATTAAAACAGCCTCATCTTAATAGGCTCAGAACTACAGGTTGTTGGTCACCATTACATAAGAGATGGCACAATCTGCCAGTTCTGGCAGACTCATCTCAGTAATGAGGCTCGGGACGGAACCAGAGGTAAATGAAGATACACACAGCAACAGACCACCTGCCCTATTTTCACTAACTCTTACTTCTCTGAATAAATTCTTCTTTATTTCATTAAATTTCCATTCCCCTCATGTAAAAGTTACTTTAGTAAAACCTTAGCTCCTGAAATTATTAAATCTTCCTATATTCTATGTTTCCCAAATGTTTTTAAAATTGAATATACCTTTAAAGCCTAAAGACAACCTTAATATCAAAATGTTTCCACGTACTGAATAGTCAACTAATTACCCTTTGATGTGTATCATTTTCATTCTAATTTTGTTTACAATAATCCTTAAATTTCAAATTCATATGTCTCAAAAGGTAAAAAGCGATCTAAAACCTAGTCCAATCTTTTTCTACAAATAAGGAATATTATAAATAGGGATGTCCAAATTAGTCATCATAACCAAATTACCTAAATATGCTGTTTCACTTATTCAAATACATATTGCCTTCTAATATAGTTTCTTTAATATAGGAACAGTAGTCTGAGACTATTGAAGAAGTGAGTTACCATATAAGACCACAGGCACTTGCAAGGCAACAGTATAAAATGGCTTTTAAGTAAACATACCATTTAAGACTCACTTGTCATACACATCTTTCTAGAGCAGTTTTTGGAAGTGGACACATACCTTTCTCGAAAATAGTTATATGGACGCTTTGAAAAGGGGATCATGAAGGGGAAAGTTATTCCATTACTTTCCTAGGACTTTAGGAGCTACATAAGAGATTCTTCTAATTTTTTTTTCTTTTTAAGACAGGGTCTCACTCTATTGCCCAGGCTACAGTGCAGTGGCATCATCATAGTTCACAGCCTCCTCAAATTCCTGGGCTTAAGCAAGCCTTATGCCTCAGCCTCCTGAGTAGCTAGGATTATCGGCGCATGCCCCACATCCAGTTAATTTTTCCATTCTTTTGTAAAGCTACGGTCTTGCTCTTGCTCAGTCTGGTCTTAAACTCTGGCTTCAAGTGATTGCCCCACCTCAGCCTCTCTCCTAAAGATTTATGAAGCCTGGATCTCTGTCCAATAAGCTTTTATCTCCCAAAGAAACTAAGAATAAGTAATGAATAATCTTGTATATATTTTCTATATAGAGAGTATAGAAAATACAGTAACATGTCCAATAAACATATGAAAACATATTAACCTCACTGATAAAACCCAAACAGTACTCAGACAGTAATTACTTTCTGTTAAAAAGGCAAAAACAAACACAGACATCCTCACCATTCCCACGTGAGGAGAAGATTCAGTATTGGAATAGGAGCACCCGTGAACACTGGTCGCTTGGTGTAACCATTCTGTGGGATAATTTCTCTATATGTGTCAAGAGCATTAAGATAGTCATGCTATTTGATCTAGTAATTACAATTACTACAGTAATTCTAGAACTGTATCCTAAGGAAATAATCAAAGATATAACCCAATATTTATGGTCAATACTATAAACTGCTATTTACAATGTCGAAAAACTAGAGTAGCCTAAATGTTCAATATCCAAAGAATCATTAAATAAATTATTATACACCCATGTGAACATCTATCATGCAGCCATTAAAAAGCTCGCTTTTTGAATAATGTGTATTAACATTGGAAATATTTGACAACAAAATGTTAAATGGAAAAAGTAGGAGGCTAAACTCTTGTTACAGTAGGATCCAATTTTGTTTAAAAGTATATTCACGAATGTTGCTTTATAAATGTTGTTGCTGTTGGTGTGGGTGAAGGTTATGTAGATCTGTTTAGCTTGTGAAAATTCAACAAGCTATACGCTTAAGCTACTTGCTATTTTTCTATATCCATGACATACATCAATAGGGCACTTGGTTAAAGGTTGATTTATAGTATTTCATACATATGCCCAATCCAAACAAATGGAGAGAAATATGGACAAAATAAATGTGAATCTCCCCAGCACTTGCCTTGGTAACCCATATAACTCAGGTCGGAAGAAGGCCTATCTTGAGAACAGACACACAGCTTCACTACTTACCGGTTGGGTTGTCTGGGGCTATATGACCTCTTTGAGTTTCTAAAGAAGGTCAACTGGGACTACCATGATTTAAGAATTAAATTAGATGATATATATAAAATTTTTAGAATAATTTCTGGTACTTGTGCTCAAACTGTTAGATTTGTTATTAAAATTACCATTGAATAGGATTTAAATTCTTATTGAGAATGAGGTTATTGCAAGCAATCACTAAAAATTTAGAGGGACTACCATACTACAGTACCAACCCCCATGCCCCACAACTGCCTCTGCTGACCAGCAGCTGCCATAATTTCCACACTGGCACCTCTCATTCCTCACAGCACCCCACAGAGTTCCTGGAACAGCATTGGAGCTTCCTGAGGCATAAACGTCCCATCTGATCCCTGAAAAGACAAGCATATATGAAACCTTAAAGACAGGCAAACTGCCTTCATTTGCCTCCAGATTCAATGAAATCGCTTCATTTGGAGGTAGCTGCGTGGGTGATGCATTAGATAACAGATTCGTAGAAGAAATACAGAAACCAAAAATTTCCACAGTTGATTTCGTTGATGAAGTAAATTCATAGGCTATCAGCTGTAGGTTCCATTTCCTTCCTTTACTAAGCTTTGCCTATTATCTAACACTTTGAAGGACATTTTGGATTCAACCCGAGCCTGGCAACTTCACTGTAAATTAATAATAACTTCTACTTCCAAAGGTCAAGAATGCATTGAGGTTAGCTACTACTCAATAAACATTCAAAATCCAAATCTTCCTCCCTCAATGGTATTACCTGCCTTGGGCACCTCCCCTTCCCTTCCTTCTCTCACACCACCAGGCCAAAACTAGACTGGTACAATTTGCCTAGGACACACTATCCCCTCAGAAGAGATCAGACTTTCATAACTCTCACCTTCAGTGAGTGTCCTAACAGCTGAAAAAAAAAGAAGATGTACTGAAGTTTCTACTACACTTACTCTGATCATAAATCCCAGACCCTCCTGGGTTTCCTCTAAGTGGTAGGTAAAATGTTTTTAGACAAACTGGAGCTTATGAAGACAAACGCAGGTTGTCAAGATTGTCCAAAAGGCATAGAAGAATTCAAGCTATTTTCTTCCTTTTAAAAGACACTGGCTTTTTCCCCTTCAGTCAAACTCCCAACGAGAGCTGATTTCTTTGTTTTTATTCACACTTATTTACACTGTGAAACTCACTGGCACTTATTAATATATTAATAAGATGTCATCCATAAAAACTGCCCATGTTTTTCTCAGATGTTCCCTATACAATTATGAGTTATGTGATAACAAGGACTGCATGTTATCTGTTGTGGTAACTGTATAATATTTGAGAACCTATTTCTGGTTGCTCAAAATGTTCTTTGAATGAATACATAAATTTATGTTAAAGCCAATAAATATTTACTATGGACCAACATATGTACAAGATGTTGTTTTAAGCCCAGAGCACAACAAGTTATATTTCTTGCCCTAAAATAACCTATAATCTAGTAAGAAAGATGCATGAAGGATAATTCATTTTATTTTCATTTGATTTTATTGATTATTTTTAATATCTTTCTCCAACCACACCTAGCCAAATGGGAATTATTTTTCAATTATTGAAACTAAATTACATTTTTCTGATTGTAAAGGTAATGCCTACTCATTTTAAAATTTTGAAAAAAAATGTAATGTTTTAGAAAAAAGATAAAATCACTTGAAACACTTTTATCTAGACATCTCTGATGTCAACATTTTATTCCAGGTATATATATAACTCTAACATTTAACCAAAGGATATTTGTCTACTACTTCTCTGGTAATCAAAGAACTTCTGACTTCTTTAAAACTAAAAATTATAAATCAGGCTATGAGTCTACTGATGACACCATCAGATTGTTTTAGGGATCTGCAGAACTTTAGACCACTGGAAGAAAAAGAGACAACTTTCCAGGTAGCAAAATCTCTTTAAGTAAAGCGATTTGTGGACATACTAATTTTAAAATATTATATGATCAGTATATTATTACATAATAATTATATATACTTATATGGCAATAAATATATGATCACTAATATTGAAGTATTTTACTCAAATAGCATAGTTAAGGTTAAAAATATAATTTATTATATTGTATATTTATACAATTTATTATATTTATTTCCATATTTATTATATTATACAATTTAATAGTTTATATATTATATCATTATATTTATTATATTACTTTACAAAAATATGCTAAGCTTATATGCTTTGCTATTTTCAAAAGCAAAGACTAAATTTATGCCTGCAACAATAAATTAAGAGACATGTTTCTTTTTCTTTTATTCACATATCCATCACCTCAGACCCCATTGTCTCATATGTGGTAAGAACATTTAAGATCTACTATCTTTGTAATTTTCAAGCCTGCAAAACATTATTATTAACAGTCACCATGCCATAGAATAGATTTCCGGAATTTCTTTCTCCTAACTGGAATTTTGTATCCTTAACCAACATCTCTCCCGCTCCTCCGTCCCCACCCAGTCCCTGGAAACCACCACTCTACCCTCCTTTTCTAGAGTTCTACTCTCCTGGAGCCCCCACATAAATCGGATGGTGTGGTATTTGTCTTTGTTTGCCTCACCTGTTTCACTTAGTTGAACGAGAGACACATTTCTTAACTCAATGATTCCCAAATGCAGTCTACAGAATACAACCTGTGTAGAAACCACTTCGAGGACTTAGTAGTAATGCAGATTTTCAACCCCAACCAAACATCTAAGAAACAGAATTTCCAGGCAGGATACGGGGAGTGGCAGAAGGAAAACCTACAGAGAGAGACCTAGAGAGACTGCTTGTTTAATAAATATACCAAATAATTCTTAAAAGCGCTAAAGTTGGAGAACCACTGGTTTGTCTCTTAATTAACAGAATTGGGAAGGAGGACTGTTTCAAGAATCAAAACTCAAGGAAACATATTTACATTTTTCAATGTCACTGTGAAGACTTGGTCGGTAGTAACTGTACACATAATATGATTTATTGACAACAATGACTTTCTCCTAAACTGAACACAATACATAATATGGGATAGGAAAAGAAGAACTAAATCATATCATTGCAATTCTAGTTTTCCTTCTCAAAAGAGAAAAGCTACGCTCTTCATCCAAAGAAGGTAGGTTTAGCCTTGGTCATATGGATGCAAGAGCGGTGGATATCAAGGTGGAGATAAGATGGGACACAATTGGATTAAAATTGTGACAGCTGTCTTGAGCCAGAAAAACATTTCCATCCTGACCATCAGCCAGTTAGAACAGCAACGTAAAGCCTTGTGCTTGAGATTTAATGAAAAGGAAGTCACAGAGATGGTTAGTGGTACAACAATGGAAATTTAACGACAACTTCTTGAGGCCACATTCAAGTGAAGACGTGCAAATTCTGGGAGAATATGTGCCTGAGAACTAACTCCACCAGCCCACCAGAGAATTAAGTACAACAAAAGTTGACCAAAATTAAGGAAGTCCGTTATCACAAACTGAGATCACGCTTCTGGTTCTCTAGGCCTCCCGGACATATTCCCCAACAGCTAATCCTGATCTCTAAAGAAAACCAATTCGATCTCTAAAGAAAACCAATTCTCATCTGTAATACTAGTTTGGACTTTAAACTGGGTTCAGTGTCCTCCCCTCCAAAGACTGATGGTCCTTAAGGTGGATGGTCCTCTCTGCAGAGAAGCTCCTCCTTCCAGCCCCTCTGCTGGTGCTCAGTCACTGCTTATGAGCCACATCATAACTGTGTTCCCTCAATAAAGCTTTCCCTAACCCCTCTGATCAGATTACAAATTCCATCAAATGTTCTCACAAAATCTCACACTTTTCCTGCTTAACACTTACTGTATTGTAATTAAGTAATTATTTGAGTACAGTTACGTGCCATACAATGATGTTGTAGTCAGTGACGGAGTGCACATATGACAGGTGAAATAGATAATAATTCTGTCTTTTGACTGTACCTTATCTAAGTTAAGCTAGGTTTAGATACACAAACACCACTGTGTAACATGGTAACATGCTCTACAGGTTTGCAGCCTGGGAGCAGTAAGGACACCTACTGTGTATAAGGACACTACACTCTATTAGGTGTGTACACAATGACGAAATTGCCTAATGATGAATTTCTCGGAACATATCCCCCTCACCAAGTGATTCATGACTGTAATTACTTGTTCAGTCTCTAAATCCCTCCTAAGCTTCACGAAGCACTGAGATGCCTTGTTCACTGCTGCTGTTTCCCCAGGGCTGAGCACATAATAGGGTTGAGTACATAATAGGGTTGAGTCATATCTACAGATCACCTAAAAATTAAAATCAATGTACAGTCACCACTCAGGTACTTACAGTTTATTTACGACACAAATTTAATCTCAACCATCACCTTTAAAGCTAATTATAGTTTAAATGTTAACAGTTATTGTTAACCTGTAATTTTTCATTCTGTTCTAGCTTATGAAACAGTGAATAGAAAGTGGTGGGAAATTCAAAATCATATTTACTTAAAGTAAAATTAGTCATTTTGTAAAGTGAACCTGCAATTAAAAATAGTAACTAAGCAGTTCTACAGTGACCATGGCTTCAGTTAAACAATGTCCAATCAAGGCAAGATATGAGTATTAAACATTCATGAGCTGCTCAGAATATTATGAATTAATCAGTACTTCCTCATTTAAATGTTTAATATTTAATGCTAGTGCTTCTAGTCTCTTGAAATTATTACAATCCAGTATGTCTTACAACTGAATAACAACAGAATTAATATATATTTCTTAGAATTCTGCTTATGGAATCTACAGTGATCTGTATGTTAGAGGAAAGTATGATTCTAATGCATTAATCTTTGGATAAAATTCTCAACACATTTATCTCAGAGGCAACAAACATTCATGATAAACAAAAGTAAGTGCTTGTGTGATGTGATTGCCTTTCATCTATGATGATTTGTAGAGGCTTACTAAAAATCTGGCTTTCATGAATTCCCCTAGACAAATGTTAAGTGGTCTGCCAAAGTCATTTTAGTTAATACAAAATATTAGTGCTTGCATGTTGGTCTAGTAAATCTTCTAAACACTAGCTATGGCGATAGAATAATCTCCCTGCAAATGAATCAAACCATTCCAAGTCCTCTCAGGCAGTTTAAAACTAACGTTGGCATTTAAAAATTCAATACTAGCCATAACATTTTATTCTTACATATCCTCTATCATTTAGAAATCTCAAGGAAATTAACTGTGATTCATTATATCTTACAACATATTCAGTTCCTTTAACTGTATGTAGCAAGGAAATACCTTTGGGCATCATATACTAAACAATGGTTAACTACTATGGGTTGAACTGTGGGGTCTTCCCCAAAATTTGGATGTTGAAGTCCTAAACCCAATGTTTCAAAATGTAATGTTACCTGGAGATAGGGTCTTTTCAAGGGTAATAAAGTAAAAGTAAATCTGGTATCCTTAAAAAAAGGGAAAATCTGAACACAGAGATAGACATGTGTGGAAGGAATTCGATATGAACAAACATGGAAAAGACAGGCATCCACCAGGCAAGGAGAGAGGCCTGGAACAGATCATGCTCTCACAGCCCTCAGAAGGGATCAAACCTGCCCCGGGATTTTGGACATCTAGCCTCCAGAGCTGGGAGACAATAAATTCTGGGTTTTAAGCAATCCAGTTTATAATGCCTTGTTACAGCAGGCCCAGCCAATGAATGTAGTGACGTAGTAAAACATTGTGTGCCACGAAAGAAATATTCCATTTGTAAAATATAAAAATTGTATTTTTCCAGTACGGCTGCAATTTGACTCTGGTGCATGCAGTACATTGACATGAGAAATTATCATATGTTATTTATTATGAAAAGTTACATCTTACAATGTCAATGATACTTTAGAGAGTTATAGTAGCAATGGCACTTGGTCCTCTGAAATTTATAACCTTTTCACATTAACAAAGATTTTTAGCATGAAATGACCTTTTTCCTCTTTCAAAATAAACTAATTTCTGTGTATTATCAAAACTACAATGAACAATAAGTATAAAATATAATTTTCATCAGATGAATAACTACTTTTTCTCCAGTAAAGCAAATTCAGAACAGACATACAAAGGCATCAACCAGGATGTCTACCAGCATTAATGCTTAGTGCTTCTAATGCCCATAACCATTATAATCATTAAGTTCAGTGGACTGAATTCATACTTTTGTGGCAAAATACAAAATAAGGCAACTCATATAAAGTTTTAGCATATGTATCTTAAAGGAAACCATGTTAGTCTATTCCAGGTTATTGTAACAAAATACCACAAGCAGGGTACTTCAAAAACAATAGAAATTCATTTCTCACAGTCCTGGAGGCTGGAAAGTTCAAGATCAAGGCTCTGGCAGCTTCAGTGTCCAATGGAGACCTGTTTCTTGGTTCCTAGATGGGACCTTCTTGGTGTATCCTCGCATGGTAGAAAGGTTAGCTAGCTCTGTGGAGTCACTTTTACAAGGACACTAATCTCATACATGAGAGATCTATCACTATGACCTAATCACATCCCAAAGGCCCCCATCTCCCAATACAATGACCTTGGGGATTAGGATTTCAATATATGAATTTTAGGGGGATACAAACATTCAGACCATTGTACATATTCTCTAGAACAGTCAAATTTATAATAATTAATATTATAATTGAATGAGATTCTGTAAAATATACTATATCCTAAAATAAATTCCAAGAAATATATTAATATAGAAGTAAATCTACTAATAAATTAATCCATGATAAATAATTCATGATACACTAAGATGAGAAATTCAGCCATATTAATATCAAAAAGGCATATTAAACACTAAATATAGATACGATTTTTAAAGTGGCTCCTGAGAGTTTGCCCATATTTATGCAAACATATAAACTTAAGATAAATAGAAAACATTTCAGGCATCAATCAAATATTACTAAGTGATTTAACATCCACTTTAGTTATCTAAATATATTTCCTAGTGCCATCTACTATCAGAAGAACATTCTGAATCTTTTCTATTTTTTTTTAACACATAACTTTGGCTCTTAAAGGTCAGTTTTCATGAAGACATTTCCCTTCCTACATTGGATAATGCCATGATAATTTATGCCCCTTTCTGTATTAAAAAGACTACTGACACACTACTGAAAATAAGATTTGTATAAATAACACTGAAATGCAATTCAGCATAAAAAGATCTCAGTGCTTTGTCATTATAATTGCTTTTTTTTGCTTTTTAAAAAAAATCAATAGGTTTCCCAGTCCTCCCTCAAGTTTACCAGCAATTAGCTTTACTAGAAATCTGACACTATTTGCACTAACCAGTTTGTAAGTTGTTAACAGTTTAGTACATTTAATTACAAACAAATAACATATTCATATTGCCTTTGAATTACATGTGAACAAAAATAGGAGGAGATAATTAAAAGACAATAAGCATGATATTTTGAAGGGAAATAAATACCATGTTCTTTAAGTCTCATAATTGTCATTATGTAATGACTACTTTGGATACTGCACCTATCACCAAATCGTAGTCCTAATAAAACACACTTAGCTAGGTGGGAGTTATGTTCATCTCAATTTTTTCTACAGACATATGCTTTAAGGAGATCTTCCTTTCAGTCTAACATTCCATGATTCAATGCAGTTGAGTGAGCCTAAACTTTTCTTATCAAATCTTCCAACATCCCTTGCCATGAAAATATTTTCACTATGTCATTTGTGTATACACGAATTAACTCTTATAATCATTTATTTCTATGCTTTCCTTCACTTTTGAGCCCCTAAATTTAAAAGTCTAATGGTGGCTGGTTGGGTAGCTCACACCTGTAATCCCACAAGGCAAGAGGACCTCTGGAGGCCAGGAGTTCCAGACCAGCCCAGGGAACACAGTAAGACTTAATCCCTACAAAAATTAAAAAAAAATTAGCCCAGCCTGGCGGCATGAACCTGTAGTCATAGCTACTAGGGAGGCTAAGGTGGAAGGATCCCTTGAGCCCAGGAGTTTTAGGTTGCAGTGAGCCGTGATCATGTCTAGAAGTATAATAATAAAATTAAAATGAAATAAAAATCTAATGGACTTATATTCAGATATCAGTTCTTATTTGAGAAGGCAAACATCTTTTCATTATGACACTTGCCAAGTTAGTACCCCCAAGATAATTTAGGCTACGCACTATTGATACGTACTGCTTTTTAGGGTTTGTTTAAAGCCAGTGGTTTTGTCTTTGTTCCATTTTGTTTTGATTTTGTTTGTTAATTATTTGGTGAACCTTAAGGCAAGAAGGGGAGAGCACAAGAATCAGTGAGAGCCTGAAGTCTGATTCTTCACCTCGCCCTTCATTCTACTAAGTCAGGAAACAGGAAAATGACAGTATGTCGGCTACATGCCACATACCACTCTCTACGAGTGTTGACTTCGCAGATACACTGTACAATATTCATTTGAAATGAATTTATTTAAAATATTTGTTTCTTGCATTGATTTTAAAATGTTATATTTTTGGTACTTAATCATTAGTTCACAACTTTCATTTTCAACTTCCAACTAATCGACATTCCTCCTGATGCATTATATAAACCTTGCTTTAAACCTTAATTTAAATCCTCTCTCTCTCCCTCTCAGTAAATACGATACTGTAAGAAAGTCTCTGGGGTCTTGAAATATGTCACTGGAAATGACCCCAAATGTATAAACCCATATTAAGTAAATGGAGACTTCAAATAGTCTCTTTCCCATATAAAAGATTAAGGAGATATTCACTAAAAACCCATTTATAGACCTGTTTATATTCAAAAGTCAGAAAATTATTTTTTAAATCATTATACTGTTTAAACATGAGGATACTGAGCAACACTATAAGTATTGTCTAACATTCACAGAAAGATGAAAAAATAGTCTCATAAAATGCCTTTTGCTTTTTGTTCTTAATTCTATCTTTCCTAACAGGAAAAATGATATTTTAACATGGAAATGGGCTCTGGCCTTATTAAAAGGTATTTCCTTCATTCTGTCCTTGTTAGATGATGTTATACTCCATTATAATGTGACAGCCACCCCTGCATTCACCTACCAATGTGCCTTCTGATGGGAACTACCCACCAATGCCTGGTTCCTCCCTTTCTTTTTCTCATGCTGTGTGGTGACTCAAGTGTCAAGATTCCTGCTGACTTCAAAGAGATCTCCGCTCCAAGATCAGCACCATAGGGGAAAAATATCAGGGCAAGAAAGGCTTCCCAAGGAAGATAAACTCTTGAAAGTATCCTGAATCCATATTTACTGCAGATTATTGAAAAAGCTAAACTACTGCCCTGCCTAAAACTCACAACAATAAGTGGAAGGGCTGTCATTCCTTACCTGGTTTTGCGTCCACATGCACAGCTTGTTGTACTCTTTGCCACGAAACATCTTAAGGACTCAGGGCAACTAAGATAATATGATTCAATCACTAGCAACACTCAGTTTTCTCTACAGCTTCACTCAAAGCAGTTACAATGTGCTCTTAACAAATTATATTTTGGCAGTGCTAATATTTTTTTAGGCCCTGGTTAGGGGACACATATACAGGTATATATAATACACAAAGAGAGTTTGGTAGAATGTGTATTAAATATGCCAATTTAACCCAAATGGTGATGTAATCAACTAGTAGTTATAATGAATTTGTTTTGGTAAAAAATAAATTATAAAATTTATGGCCTTACATAACCTGCATCTTGCTTCTATCTCTTCTAATTATTTTTTTTTCCTTTTTTTTTTTTATTGTAGGGGATTCATTGAGGGTACAATAAGCCAGTTACACTGATTGCAATTGTTAGGTAAAGTCCCTCTTGCAATCATGTCTTGCCCCCATAATCCAACAATACTCAAAATCCTAGCAAATAGAATACAGGTTTGGGACGGCGCCAGCGCCCGAGCACGCTGCGGCGGGTGACAAGGATCCCCTCGTCAGTCTCACCTCACCGGCTGCCGTGGTGACAACCGCTGCGGCTCCCCCGTTCCTCGCCGCCTTTGCCTCCAGCAGCCCCGCGTCCCGGCCAACTCTCCGCCTCCGTCAGCCGCCGCCTGCCCGACTGCGCACAACGTGACCGCGTCACGTGACCCGGCGCTGGAAGACGGCGTCCCCGCGCACGTCGGACGGCCGAGGCGCCTCAGGACAGCAGGGGCTCCACAGTGGCCCTGGGCCAGGAGGCGGTGCTCGCCGCAGCCCCAGTGCCGGCCCTTCCCGGGGACCGACGCCAACGTGGTCCTCCAGAGACTGCGCGACCGGCAGTGGCTGGAGGCGGTGTTCGGGACCCCGCGACCAGCCTGCCGGGTGCTGCAGCGCACTCACGCCAGGCCCAGCTTAGGGGAAGTGCGCGCGCGTGTGCTCGCGGTACTGTGCCTGGTGTGGCGGCTGCGCGACCTGAGCCAGGCCCTGCGGGAGGCCGAGGCGGACGGCTACAGCAGGCCAAGTGACTGCAGCCGCTGACCCAGGCCGCCTATCTGGACGAGGCGCGGCGGAGGCTGGAGGGTCCGGCGCAGCCAGCTGAGGCTTCGCGGGAGGGCTCGGGAACTGAAGGTCCACCGGAAGGAGGAGGCCAAACTATCGGGCCCGGCAGCGCGTGGCGCGGGGGATGGATGCTGCGCCAGGAACGGTCGTGGCGCGCGGTCAGACCGGCTGGACGGGTCCCAGACGCACAGCTCACAGCGCTGGGTAACGTGACGCGGTCACGTGGCGCGCAATCGGGCTGGCGGCGGCTGACGGAGGCGGAGACTTGGCTGCGACGCGGGGCTGCTGGAGGCCGAGGCGGCGAGGCACCGGGGAGCCGCAGCGGTTGTCACCACGGCAGCCGGTGAGGTGAGACTGATGTGGGGACCGTTGACACCCGCCGCAGCGCGCCGGGCGCTGACGCTGTCCCACACCTGTATTCTATTTGCTAGGATTTTGAGTATAGTTGGATTGTATTCATTAGTGAAATTGGGGGGTGTGCGTGTGTTTTTCTTAATGGGTCCTTTTTATGGTTTTGGTATCAGGAAGATATTTGCTCCAGAGGATGAATTGGGAGTGTTCTTTCCTTCTCAATGTTTTTGAATGGATTCTGCAGCATAGGTATGAGCTCTTCTTTGAATGTTTGTTTAAATTCTGGTGTAAAATCATCTGGTCCAGGACTTTTTGTTGTCGTTATTAGAAGCTACTTTATTTTTGCGATTACTGTGCTTGATATAGGTCTGTTCAAGAGTTCTAATTCTTCCTGGTTAAGTCTAGGTAGGTAGTATGATTCCAGGTATTAGTCCATTTCCTCCACAATGTTAAATTTCTGGGCATAGCAATTTTTGTAGCAATCAGAGATAATCGCTTGTATTTCTGCGACATCTATTGTTATTTTCCCTCTTTCATTTCTCAGTGAGGTTATTAGAGATCTTACTTTTCTGTTTCTAGACTAGCCAAAGTTTTATCAATTTTTTTATTTTTATCAATTTTATTTATTTTAAGGAACCAACTCTTTGTTTTCTTAATCTCCTGAATGGTTCTTTTGTTCTCAATTTCATTTTCTTCTGCTCTGATTTTGGTTCTTTCCTTGTGCTAGGTTTGGGATTGGATAGCTCTTTCTTTTCCAGTTCCTAGAAATGATGCATTAGATTGTTGATTTGTGCTTTTTAAATTATTGGCTGTGGGCATGTAATGCAATAAATTTCCCTCTTATGACTGCTTTCTCAGTATCCCAGAGGTTTTTCATCATCATTTTGTTAGACAAATCTAATGATTTTTCTCCTTTGTTTTCTCCTTGAAATAGTTGTCTTTCGCGTAAGATCATTTAGTTTTTATGATTTGGGGAATGAAAGGTTTTGTTGGAAATGAGTTCGACCTTGATTCCATAGTAATCTGTAAGCTACAAGGTATAATTTCTATTCTTTTAAATTAGGCGAGGTTTGATTTGTGTCTTAGGATGTGGTCAGTTTTGGAAAATTATTCATGAGCTAATGAGGAGAATGTGTATTTGGTAATATCGGGGTGGTATGTTTTGTAGAGTCATGTTAAAGTCGATTGTTTCTTTGCTCAGTTTGTGTTTGGAGGGTCTGTCCAGTTCTGTCAATAGGGTGTGCAGTCCCCAGAAATTATGCTGTTATAGGATATTATATTGTTCAGACTTGTTAGAGTTCATTTTGTAAATCTGGAAACATTTAATGAATTTGGGTGCATAAAGACTTAGGATTGAGATGTCTTCTGGTATTGTTCCCTTGACAAGAAAATAGAGTACTTTATTTTTATCATTCCTTACCTTTTGTGGTTTGAAGCCCAGTTTATCTTGAAATTGTGACCCCTGCTTTCTTTTGATTTCCATCTGCCTGAAATATTGATTTCTAATCCCTCAACCTGAGTCTTGTTTTGTCCTTAGCTGTTAAATATGTTACCTGAGGACAGCATAGAGTTGGCTTGTGCTTTTGATCCAGTCATCTGGTCTGTGTCTCATCAGTGAGTAATTCAAGCCATTCACTATGGCTTGACTATGATGGATTTGTGTTTGTCTTTTGTGAAGGTTGCCACCTACATTTATCACTTGTACCATTGAGGAAGTTAGGCTATGACCTTTAATTTCTGTGTGTCTTTTCTTGTGGTACATTGTTATGTTCGATGTGTAATATTACTCTGGAATACTTCCTGGACAGGTGGTCTTATAGTGGCAAATTTCTTCAACGTTTACTTGCAAGGAAAACATTCGATGTATCCATTGAATATGGAACTTAGTTTCATAGAATACAGAATCCTAGGCAGGGAGTTGTTGTGTTTGAGTATATTGAAAATGAGAGTCCTATCTATTCTAGCTTGTTGTTCTTCAGCTGAGAAATCTGCTGTCACTCTGATGGAATTGTCCTTGTAGGTCAACTGGTGCTTATTCCTGGTGGCCTTCAAAATTTTCTATTTCATTTTGGCCAAGTTTTTTACAATGTGTCTAGAAGATGCTCTGATTGAATTGAGATAAACTGGGCTTTGATATTTCTCAACGGACTTTCTCTGAATCTTTGGTAATACTTAAACATTTTTCATTTATGATATCCTCCAATAGGTCTTCTGTGCCTATAATTTGTATGTTTATAAACTTTATAAAATCCCATAATTCTCTAAGATTGCTATTCTTTTACTCTCTTGGATTTGTTTGTTTTGTTTTTTGAGATAGACTGTCACTTTGTCACCTGAGGTAGAGTGCCGTGGTGTCATAGCTAATAGGAACCTCAAACTCTCGGGCTCATGCAATCCTCTTGCCTCAGCCTCCCAAGTAGCTGGGACTACAGGCGCCCGCCACAATGCCTATTTTTAGAGATGAGGTCTCACTCTGGCTCAGGCTGGTCTCAAACCTGTGAGCTCAAGCAATCCACCCTCCTTGGCCTCACAGAGTGCTAGGATTACAGGTGTGTGCCATCACACCTGACCTTTACTCTCCTCTTTTCTACCTCATTAAGTAAGTGAGTTAGCTCAAGAGCCTTGTCTTCAAGTTCTAAGATTCTTTCTTCTTCAAGGTTTATGCTGTTATTGAAATTTTCTGTTGCATTTTAAACTCCTTGAATGACTCCTTCAATACTTTGAACTCTTTTCTAATTTCATCATGTCTTTTGATTGTTTCTTGGGTCAGTTTTTTTTATTTCTGTTTGGTGACTTTCCACTTGCCCTTTAATTCTCTTCATCACTTTGGACATCTATAATCTAAATTCTTTTTGTCTTTTCATCTTTGACAGCAGCTTGGTAATCCCTTGCAGGATTGGTCTATTCTAGTTTTTCAAGTTGATATAATTTTTATTTGTTGGATCCTCTGCATGTGTTGTTACTTCTTGTTATTTCCTTCCCCTACTTAACTTTTCGCACTTCCTAGTTGTCCTGAAGCCTCTTTGTTTCTGTGCTTTGAGATTAAAGTTGTCTTTTGGGCGGCGCCTGTGGCTCAGTGAGTAGGGCGCCGGCCCCATATGCCGAGGGTGGCGGGTTCAAACCCGGCCCCGGCCAAACTGCAACAACAACAACAAAAAAAAAATAGCTGGGCGTTGTGGCGGGCGCCTGTAGTCCCAGCTACTCGGGAGGCTGAGGCAAGAGAATCGCGTAAGCCCAAGAGTTAGAGGTTGCTGTGAGCCGTGTGACGCCACGGCACTCTACCAAGGGCGGTACAGTGAGACTCTGTCTCTAAAAAAAAAAAAAAAAAGGTTGTCTTTTGGTACAAGGATTAAGAAATGAAAAGGAAGGAGAGTAAAAGAATGAGAAAATGAGAGATAAAAAGAAGAAAGCTAATGATGATAATTGTAACAGGCCATGCATAGTGAAGCATACCAGCAATTATCAGTGATCTGGCGGCTCTAGGGCTGGTGTATTACCCAAAGTTAGATGATTCTGACCAGCCTTATCCAGAGTGAGACCCTACTTCCATCAAATATGGAAAAAACAAACAAACCAACAAAAACATGAACTTTAGTGAGGAACAGCTGTTGCAACTCCTCAGGAGGTCAAAGCAGGGATTTCCAAATCCAGGTGTTGAAGGCCACCATGAGCCAGATCATTGCTGCAACACTGCCATGGAGGCCTTAGAAATGGTCTTCCAAAAAACCAAACACAAAACAGACTCAAAAGAGAGAGATTATCTTGATTGTTACTTAAGGGATTTATGAGAGAAAGATTAGAAAAGTAGAAAAAGAAACAAAAAGAAAAAGAAATGGAGAAGAGAATAGAAATAGTATAAATTTAAAAAAAAGAAAAAAACAAAAAAGTTAAAAAAAAAAGGAAAAAAATCAAAAATACATGTATTGCATGGTCCGTAAGTAATGCTCCAGGATTAGGAAAAGCAAAAGAAAAAAAAAAAACCTTTTCTTCCTATTGACAATACGTGGCACTTCTTGGTTAAGGGGGGGGGGGAACCCAGGAATCTGTATTCTGCATGTGGTAGAGGTGGGATGTTATCAGCTAGTTGCCAAAGAGATCCAGTCTTGTTTTCCTGATTCATTGATGTTATTCTGGGCTTGGTAGCTAACTGTATGAGAGATGAATCCCCATGGGGGTGGTAGAGGCAAATTCTTGAAGCTTATGCCAGACTATGAGGTGGGGAGGCAGGGAAGACTCTGCCATCCAAACAGTTCCCTGCAGCCACAGATGGAGCGGTGTCGTAGGCATAATCTGCTCACCTCTGCCCATGTGTTCAAGGAAGTCAGCCCTGGGGTAGCTCCAACTGCTGGAGTCAGAAGCATTAACATAATGGGATACTGTGAGGCTTCTCCAAGCTTGGCTCCCTTGGGTGTCAGCCAGCTCAAGGTTTTAGCATTATCCACACCTGCCCTGTCAGTCTCCCTAGGCAATGGGGACCAGGCTGCCAGGCCTCCCACTGAACAGGCTCCAGGACCAGATCTGCCCAGCCAGTGGCAGTAAAATGATAGCCTGGGTTCAGGCCTCTGGCTTTGTCCCTAAGAGGCAGAATATACTCTCTCCAACCCTTGAACAAAAGGCCAGCTTCTGTGCACCTGAACGTCCTGTGGGACCTATATTCCTGCTTGTTTCGTATCAGTCTTCAGGCATGGATGGACAGGCCCTCCCAGAGTTCAGTTCAACTCCCAGTCCACTCCTACAGAATGCCATGGTGCGGTGTGGGGAAATCACCTGCAAAATTGATCCCCCAGGGATTCCACATGCAGGCTCTCTCTCTCCCTGGGTTGCTGCAGTCCTTTGCATCTGCTTTTCATGCGTGCCTCTCACCCTTCTTAACGTTTTACTCCTGGTGCTCCATTCTGTCTCACTGTGCCTTTGCAATGTTGTTTCTGGACAGGACAATCCAGATGGAGGCACCTAAAGACTCCGCTCATCAATTTGAGATCACTGATGAAGAAATGTCTCTAGTCTATCATCATGGAGCCTCCCTTTCTTCATTCTTTTTAAAACCCATCTGGGTATTTATGGACTGAAAATAGATTAGAAGATTTTTTTATATTTTCACAAAAATGAATGGATTATTTTGTTTCAACGTATTACTGGTGTAAAAATATTTCATGTTACATGGATCATTTTTGTGATGCTACAGTCCTGACTATAGGTATGCCCATCACTCATATGGTATTCATAGTACCCACTAGGTTGGCTTAGTCCATTTGCCTCCTTCCCTCTACCCCTTTCCCTTGGTTGATTTCCACATACTTTTACTTCCTTCTATGCACATGTGAGCTCATCAGTTAGCTCCAATTTAATAGTGACTGTATGTGGTGTTTGTTTTTCATTCTTGAGGTATTTTACTTAGAAGGATGGTCTCTGGTGCCATACAGATTGTTGTAAAAGGTATTAATTTATCATTTTTTGTGGTTGAGTAGTACTCCATGGAATACATATACAACATTTAATTAGTCCACTCATGAATTTGTCAGCACTTGGTTTGTTTCCACATATTGGCAATAATGAATTGTGCTGCAATAATCGTTCAAATGCAGGTATCTTTTTGGTAAAATAATTTCTCTTCTTTTGGGGAAAATAACTAGTAGTGGGACTACTGGGTCAAATTGTAGGTCTACTTTTAGTTCTTTAAGAAAACGTCATTCTCATTTTCATAGAAGTTTTACAAATTTGTGCTCTAACCAACAGCATACAAAAATGCCTTTCTCTCTGTGTCCATGTCAGCACCTATTGATTTGGGAATTTTAATAAATTCCATTGTAACTGGAGTAAGGTGATAATGTCATTGTGAATTTAATTTGCATTACCCTAATAGGTCATGAAATTGACCATTTTTTCTTATTTTGAGAATTGTCTTTTCACGTTTTTTGCCCACTTGTTTATAAGATGGTTTGTCTTTTCCTGTTGGTTGCTTGAGTTATTTGTAAATTCTAGTTACTAGTCCTTTATTGGAAGTGTCATTTGTGACTATTTCTTCCATTCTGTTGGTTGTCTATTTTGATCTGTTAATTGTGTCTAGCAGTGCAGACGCTTTTTAGCTGAAACAAATCCCAGTTTTGGTTTTGTCATGATTGCCTTTGGGGTCTTTTTCTTAAATTCTTTGCCTAGAATCATATTTAGAAGAGCTTTTTCTACATTTTCCTCCAGAATACTTATGATTTTGTGCCATAAATCTTTTGTATATCCTGAGTTTGAGCGGTGAGGACTAGTGGTCCTACTTCATTCTGGTGCATGTAACAATCCAATTTTCCCAGAGCCATTTATTAAATAAGGCTTCTTTTCCCCAGTGTATGTTATTGCCTGCTTTGTCAAAGATAACTTTGTTGAAGGTAGGTGGTTTTATATCTGGGTCCTCTGTTCCATTGGTGTATTTCCATATTTTTGTAGAAATACCATGCTGTTTTTGTTAAACTACAAGGCTATAGTTTCATAGTATGGCTGCAAGTGTGGCACTGGGAGTCCTACAGATTTGTTATTTTGCTTAAGATTCAGGCTCTTTTATGGCTCCAAACAAAGTATAAAATATTTTTTTCTTTATCTGTGAATTATGACTTTGGCAAATTGATGGAGATTGCATTGCATTTATTAATCACTTTAGGTAGTATTGATATTTTAACATTATTGTTTCTACTAAGTCAGGATATTTGTTTATATCCTCTGCAACTTTTTTGTTCAGAGTTTTATTGTTTTCCATGTTAGAGAAATTTAACTCTCTTGTGTGTAAGTATATCCCTACTTATTTTATTTTGTTTTTGTTTTTATGAATGTTACTTAGTCTTTGATTTGACTCCTGGCTTAACTGTCATTGTTATATAGAAATGGTATTAATTTATGTATATTGGCTTCTTATCCTAAGACTTTGCTTAATTTATTTATTAATTCCAGAAGACTCTTGGCAGAACCTTTGGGGTTTCTAGGTACAAGATTATATCATTGGGAAAAAGTGATGTCCACTTAACCAGTTTGGATACCCTTAATATTCTCCTCTTTTTTATCTTGCCTAGGACTTCTAGCACTATGTCAAAAAAGAGTGGTGATAGTGGGAATCCTTGTCTTACTCCAGTTCTTATGGGCAATGCTTTCAACTTTTCTCCGTTGACTATGTTAGTTGTATGTTTTCCAAATATGACTTTTATAATTCTGAGATATTTTCTTTCTATGCCTAGTTTGTTCAGGGTTTTTATCATGCCTTGTTTGCTATCCTTTGCATATGGAATGAAGTCATCTTGGCGCTTCATTTTTTTTTTTTTTTTAGTATGCTGTTTTATTCAGACTGCTAGTTTTTTTTTTTTTTTTTTTTGAGGGTTTTTGCACCTGTATTCATAAGGGATATTGGTTTCTACTTTTCTTTTGTTATCATTGTGTCTTTCCCTGGCTTTTGTACGACTATAACATTAGCTTCATAGAATGAGTTGGGGAGGTTTCCCTTTTTCTCAATATTATGGAGTAATTTCTACGTTATATGTGCCCGGTATTCATTGTAGGTTTGACAGAATTCAGTTATGAACATATCTTGTGCAGGGCTTCTCTTTTTTGACTAGATTTTTCCTTACTGGTTTAATCTCACTTTTCTTTCTGTTTTTTGGTCTACTCAGTTTTCTTTCTTTCTGGTTCAGTGTTGGAGGTTGTGTGTTTCTAGGAACTTTTCTATTTTCTCTCTGTTCTCTAGATTATGTGCATAGCGATTTATCTAGTATTCATGGATGATTTTTTTAATGAAAATTTTGAAATTATTAATGTTTTACTATACATATTGTATTCTCTCAGAACTGAGGGGAAGGGGAAGGCCCCACTCAAGTGAGGTAACAAACTTGCCATCAAAATTTAAATATAACTGACAATGTTATGGTTAGTCCAAAATTCCTGAGAATTTGAACATAATTTCGTTTCTGTGAACTTAAAAACAAATGTTTATAATTTTTAAAATAATATGTTTGAAAAGAAATTCAACATATCAACATGAATATGTTAGCAAGGCAAACCATCATCCAACTGTATGTCTGAAAATGTCTGTTTTCTACATTATGTGCATAGTGATTTATCTAGTATTCATGGATGGTGTTTATTTTTGCAGTATGTATTTCTGCAATGTTACCCTTTTCATTTCTGATTCATCTAATTATAAACCATTCTCCCTAGAATTAGGTAATAATCTCCCTGTGGTTTTTATTTGCAACTACCTGATGATTAGAGAAATGAGCCTTTTTTCATGTGTTTCTTGACCATTAACCTATCTTCAATTGAAATCTTTCTGCTCAAGTCTTTTGCCCTTTTTTTTGATGGAGTTGTTTGATTTCTCCCTTGCTTATTTGCTTGAGTTCTTTGTAGATTCTGGTCATCTGCTCTGTATCGGATGAACAGCATGTGCATATTTTTCCTCTTTTGGTAGGTTGTCTATTTATTCCTTGGCTGTGGAGCAATCATTTAATTTGATCTCTATATATCTCAATTTATGCGTCAACTTGAATTTCATGTAACAACAAAACCCATTCTATATAGAATTAGCAGTTTGTAGTCTTCAAACATCACAGCTTTGAGAACACTCCATTGCTTGATTTATGTTTGTTTTGGTCTTACTGGTATGCAGTTACCACTGCAGAAAAGTATTCATAACTTATTTTGTATAAATAGAAGTCATTTCCTTTGAGTACATACCTACAAGTGGGAATAGTGGATCAAAAAGTAGGTCTAAAATGCTTATGTAGAGGTCTAAAGTATATATAGTATTTCAGCAATCTGAGTCCATTCTGCAAATGATTGGGTTTTATATTCCTATAAAGATATGAACATATACTTAATTACATTAAGTGTTCTGCATAACTTCATAATTTCTATATTCCTTCCCTTCAGGTTTTGTTTTTTCAACAAACAAAGTTTTCATGCTTTCTTAATGCATTTCTTTTTAGTAGGTATGCAGTTGTATTAGGTTAAATGAAAAAGTATTTGGCAGTTCTAGACTGACAGTCACATATTGAAAATGCCTACTACATAGTATATTATGAAGGTTATGTAGACTTATTATAACAGGAAATGTCCTTATTCTCTCCATTTGCTGCTGTTTAAGTTGACAGCTTCTCATCACGATACAAATTTTATTATACTTCTTCAAAAAAAGAAAGAGATAAGTTAATAAAAGTCCATCACATAACAAGTTAATGAACAGTTATATAATCCTATTGGTTGATGCAGAAAAAAAGCATAAAGAAAATTAAACACTCTTTCACATTAAAGATACCAAGGAAATGGGGGAACATTTCAATTTAATAATGAGAAACAATAAAACACCTACAGCTACCATCATTCTTGTTTGGGGAAAACTGAACACTTTTCCCTTGAGATTGAAGAGTAGACAAGGATACTCACTTTTACCGCTTTTATTCCATGTTGTATGGAGGTGTTAGCTACTGTAGTAATGCACACAGGTGAGAAAGGGAGAAATAAAAAAATCAAAATAATATAGAAAAACTTCTATAATTAAAAAATGAATTCAGCTAGATTTCAAGATACATGGTCAACTCATAAAAATTCATCACATTTCCATATACTAGCAATAAACATTGGAAACTGAAATTAAAAACATAGTACTATTTACAACCTCTCTAAAGATAAGAAAATTCTTAGGTACACTATTAAACAAAATGTGCAGGGTGCGTGTGCTGACTATTACAAAATGTTGATTAAAAAGGCTCAAGGAATGTGTTTATCCAAACGGAGAGACATATTGTGTTCATGCTTGGGAAGACTCAACATGGAAACAGATTTAGTTGCAATAACTATCTGAATCCCAAGTTTTATTATAATGTAAGCATGGATAGGCTTTTTCTAAAATGTGTATGAAAAAGTATAGGTCCTAGAATAAGTAAAATCATTCTGACAAAATTGAAAGTGGGAGGGATTATTTTACTCGATATTTAGGCTTACAGTATTACAGTCAGTGCTGTATGAGAGGGGGATTGAGGCATAGATCAAAGGAATAGAAGAGAGAACTTAGAAATAGCCCCAAACCATATGGCCAACAGATTTTTGACATCAGTACAAAGCAAATCAGTGAAGGATAGAGAAACTTTAATACAAATGCAGTCAAAGTAATTGGACATCCATAGGCAGCATAATAAAGCCCCACCCAAGTGTCACACTCTATGCAAGAGTTAAATGATAAAATGCTATGGAAGGGGTCATATATTGACACTTCCATTTAAAAAACAAAATATAAACCCTTTAAGAGGTTTATAAAAGAAACACTAAGAGAAAATCTTTAGGATCTAGGTCCAATCAAAGAGTTTTTAGTCTGGACAACAAAAGCACAATGAATCAAAAGAAACTTTTTATAAATCAGACCTCATTAAAATTGAAACCTTTTGCTCTATAAAAGTCCTGATATAGATGTGGATATAGGAAGAAACAAACTACCGATATAGGGAGAAAATATTTGCAAACACATACCTAAAAGACTAGTATCCAAAACAGGTAAAGAATCCCTAAGCCTCAACATTAAAACACAAGGACAAAAGCCATAAACAATCCAGTTAAAAATGAAAACATCAAAAGAGTTTTCCCTGAAGAGGATATACAGATAGCAAATAAGAATGTAAAAATACAGCCCATGCTATTAGCCTTTAGAAAATTCCAAATTAAAACCAAATGAGATATCACTACATACCCATCCCACCTATCAGAATGGCTAAAATAAAAAAAAAGTGACAACACAAAATGTTGCCAAGAATGCAGAGAAGCAGGGCCACTCCCATATTGTTGGTAAGAATGCAGAATGGTATAGCCATTCTGTAACAGAAGACAGTTTGTCAGTTTCTTGTACACCAAACATGTAGCCACAGAATGTAACAATTCTCCTCTTGGCATTTATCTTAGAAAAATGAAAACGTATATTTACAAGGAAACCTGGATATTCATAGCAGTTTCCTTTATAATAACCCCAGAGTAAAAGCTTCAGATATCCTTCTCTGTGTGACTGGTTAAAAAGTGTGCGGTATGTGCTAGTTACCAAAGCTTAGCAGTGAGAAGAGAAGAAGTGTTGACACAAATAACTATTTGGATGCTTCTCTCAGGAATTATGCTTAATGAAAAAGGTTAAACCCAAAGGTTGCAAGGTTATACCATATGTGATTTTATCTATATAATATTTTTGGAATGGAAAAAAAGTTTAGAATAAATAACAAGTGAGTGATTCAGGGGTTAGAAATGAGGGAAAGATCAGGAAGGAGGGTGGTGTGGTTGGTTATAAATGAGCAACATGAGGTAGCATCGTGTTTAATGTACTGACTTTGGGAGTGGATAGGACACATCTGTACACCTGATAGGAGAAATCAAAGATTGGTGCACTGCATCAAATTCAATAGGCTGAGACATTGCACTATAATCGTGCAAAGTTATCATCATTGAGGGGGACCAGGTGTGACAAGCCGAAAAATGGTCCCCCCAAGTGCCATGTTCTAATCCCTGGAACCTGTGAATATGTTCCCTGGGATGGCAAAAGGGAGTTGGCAGATGTGATTAAGTTAAGGATCTTTCAATGGGGAGATTATCCTGCATCATTCAGGTGGGTCCAGTGTAAGCACAAGGTTTTTATAAGGGAAAGAAAGGAGGTAGAAAAGTAAGAGAAATGGATGTGAGGATGAAGTAGAGGCTGGAGTGATCCAGTGGCTGGCAGAGACCACAATCCCAGGAATGCGGGTGGCCTTCAAAGCCAGAAAGAGTAAGGACACGGATTTTCCCCTAAAGTCCACAGAAAGAAGGCAATCACACCATCCCTTTAATTTTAGTCTAGCAAAACCCACCTTAGATCAATGTTCTCTGGAAATTTCAGATAATAAATTTCTGATGATTTAAGCCACCAAGTACGTGGTCGTGTATATCAGCAGCAACAGGAGACTAAAATAACCTGTGGCATCTCCCTATATTAGTCCTTACAGTTTCATGTAAATAGATAATTATCTGAGTAATATTTTCAATTAAAAACATTAGGAATCTGATCTCCAGTATGAAGAATGCCAATTCAAGTTGCCGTGAAGCATGAAAGCTAAAGAACAGGGAGGTAAAAAATAAGAAATTTCTCCTGTTCGATAACACTTACAGTAACATCTAATAAACAGAATGATTTACTCCCGGTACTTGTACAGCTTTCTCCAACTTTTCTTACTTCCCTCCTTCTAGTACAGTGCAATGGTGAAATGTTGGCCCTCACATCAAAGTGCTTTGATCCATATTCCAGCATTACTCCTAGGGGCTCTGAAACATTGGATGGTTGTTCCAGAATTGGAAATAATAACAGTAATATTTTCCAAGGGCAGATATAAACAATTATTTAGGGGAATGTGTTTGTAGTATGTTGGTACCTAGATTGTAGTATTTCCCTAAATTCTCCACCCAGACCCCTTAACCAGTCTTCATGCTCTGGGCCTTCATCCTCCAGAATTCACTTTTCCCTGCATTAGACAGCCTTTAACAGTTCCCAGTGATCCCTGCAGTGGACAGCCTTTGTGGTTCTCAGTGATCCCTGCAGTCGACAGCCTTTAACAGTTCCCAGTGATCCCTGCAGGAGACAGCTTTAGTGGGTCCCAGTGATCCCTGCAGTGGACAGCCTTTATGGTTCCCAGTGATCCCTGCAGTGGACAGCCTTTGTGGTTCCCAGTGATCCCTGGCTTATTGTACCCTCAATGAATCCCCAACAATAAAAAAATAATAATAATTAAAAAAAAAAGAAAGTTTCATTTGGTGTAGTACATAATATAATCCTTTTTATCTCAATGAAACATGAAGATATACATATGTGTGCGCGTGCATGCGCACGCGCGCGCGCACACACACACATATATATAGAGAGAGCTGGTGTGCGCATAAAGAGTTTACCAAAGGGGGGAAAGTAATTGAACACCTAGTTTAGACTTTGCTGGGAATCAACACATTACAATTTGCATCATGCATTTATTTTATCCAGAATGCCACAAACCCCTCTGTGAATTTATAATGAATTATTGAATTTCCGCTAAGAAAGTCGCACTTGTGGCTCAGCACCCATAGCTCACATACACCAAGGCTGGCGGGTTCAAGCCAGGCTCCAACCTGCTAAACAACAATGACAACTGCAACCAAAAAATAGCCAGGTGTGGTGGCGGGCACCTGTAGGCCCTACTCGGAAGGTCGAGGCAAGAGAATCGCTTAAGTCCAAGATTTAGAGGTTGCTAAGAGCTGTGACACCACAGCACTGTACTGAGGGCGACACAGTGAGACTCTGTCTCAAAAAAAAGAAAGAAAGAAAGTTGCAATTGTATTAGCATTGAAAGCCAGTATATTACATACAAATAGGAAAAAGAAGTAATCCCACATCATGGAAGAAGGCAGTGAGGCAGTGCTGCAACAGTGTCTTGAAAACTGCTTGTGACACGTGAATTGTTGTGTTTTAAATGCACTTCCATGACCCAACTGGCCAAGTTATATGGTCCCATTGAATTTGACCCACACCCGTACACTCAGCCTCAGCAGGTATATGGGGATGTTAAAAAAGGAAGAATTTTTCCAAGAACAATAAGTAAAATTAAGAAGGCATTACATTTGTCTTCGTGTTACCATTTTCAGTCTATTTTTTAACCTACAGCCTTCGATGCCCAGAAAGAAAAGTGAGTAAAGGTGTATTGCTGTCCAACAAATCCTTCACGTTCTTCTTCACAATATGTCTTTGTCTCTTCAATGGCTTGTAATGATTATGATCTTGCAGGCACTTCCCATAAGCTATCTGTGCATTATTAATGAAGTTCTATGACGGGAAACGTCCATCACTGCAATGATTCTTGAAAAGCATAGATTCATTCAAACTAACAATGCATATGAGTTTGTCACAGTTTTAACATATGCATTCTTCTTGCAGATGGTTGAAAAAGAAGGTTATCTTCAAAAAGCTAAAATTGCAGATGGAGGAAAGAAACTAAGGTAATAAAAAGTTCTTTGACCCACTTTTATATAACTATGCTAGTTCCTGTATCCTTAACTTGTATCACTGCTATTGTTTGGGAAGCAAGGCCCTATGATAACAGACTGGTCCCTTTTGCTACCACTATGATCAACATTATTTTTAATATAATTGTAGTTTTTGAAGAAAGGCACAACAGTACATATTATTACACAGAGCATACAGATATGAAATGCTTCTTGTCCTTTTAAAGTATAAGTTCTTTAAAAAAAATTAAAGGAAGTAAGGCAATGGATCTTGATTTCTGGGATTAACAGATTTTGGAGTAAAAGGACTTATTTTCATTACATAAAAATTTCCTGGAGGGTGCAGTGAGTGTCTCATGCCTGTAATTCTAGCACTTAAGGATTCAAGGCAGAAGGATTCCTTGAGCTCAGGAGTTTGAGAGCAGCCTGAACAAGAGTGAGACCCTGTATCTACAAAAAAAGAAAAATTAGCTAGTAGTGGTGGTATATGCCTGTAGTGCAAACTACTCTGGAGGCTAAATCAGGACAGTCTCTTGAGCCCAGGAGTTTAAGTCTATAGTGAACTATAATTGGGCCACTAGACTTCAGCTTCAGACTGGGCAGCAGAGCAAGACTCTGTCTAAAAAAGAAAAAAACGAAAAAAAAAATCCCTACAGTAAATTAGGGGAGCAATTGTTTAAAGGATGAAGTAGTTGAACTATATTTTTAGATAAGTAAATCAGGACCCTTTCTTACCTCACCAACAGCATGGATAAAAAAATCCTCATGGTTTAATCTCATTTCCCACGTCAACCCTTCACTGGGGCTTGATGGGAGAAAGGAGGTAACATCATTGGTCAATCCTACTCTCCAGCCTCATGCAAAGAAGACGGGGGGTGGGGGGTGGGGGGGAGGGATATTACAAGAAACCAAGATGATGCCCTACCATGGGGGTTATGTAAAGTATCCTTGCCGATCCATAGCAAACTTTGTAACATCTCTGAGAAGGCAGGGCCAGGAGGAAGCAAAGGACCAGAATAGGGCCCTTCCCCTAACCCACTCACATGAATATGATTTTTGGTAGTTGTGATCGTTGTATACTATTGTGTACTTGCTTTATTTGCTTTTACTTTAATATGTTGTTGTACAATTTGCATGCTGCAGTTTAATTTCATATAAACATTTGCAGGCAGTTTCATTATTTCAATCTATTTGTAAACTATTATGCATTCTTTCAGCTTTTCTCACTTAAAGTTATACAAATTTTAGTTTTTCCTTTTTTTTTTTTTTCCTTTTTTTATTTTCACCATAGATATACAGAATTGAGTTTGTGGCCTTGTGTTATCATT
Source organism: Nycticebus coucang (assembly GCF_027406575.1). Lineage (NCBI taxonomy): Eukaryota > Metazoa > Chordata > Mammalia > Primates > Lorisidae > Nycticebus > Nycticebus coucang. The sequence continues at coordinate 171,473 of NW_026515601.1, read as the reverse complement.
ACTCTGGGAATGATGTCTAACTGGTTTTATTTTATTTTTTGTTTCTAATCCTCACTTCCATCCCCTTTAGACCTCCAATTTAATGCATTTAATGTGTGTTCATCAAATCCACTTTCATATATATGTATGTATCAGAATATCTGTGTCACCTTAAAAGTAGTGTGTAGTTGTGTGTATGTGAATGTGTTGTATTGCATAAGCATTTTTGTGTAGTAAATTACATTATGGTTCTTACTACTTTCATTCAACGTTAGTGTTTGGACATCTTTCTATGGTGCTAGACAGACCTGTGTTTCTTAACCATGGGGAAAATAAGTCATTAGGTGATTTTGTCATTGTGCAAACTTCATAGAGTGTATTTACACAAACATACGTGGTATGGCCTATTACACACCTAGGCTGTCGCTCACTCCCAGGCTACACATTTACCATGTTACTACACTGAGCACTGTAGACAATCTTAACATAATTTGTGTGTGTGTGTGTATCTAAACATATCTAAACATGGAAAAGGTAAAACATTGTACAATGATGTTACAATGAACAGGATGTCACTAGATGACGGGGATTTTTCAGCTCCATTGTGATCGTATAGGACCAACATCTATATATGGTCTGTGTTTGACTGAGGCATTGTCATACAGTATACGAATGTATTCAAAGCTAGGTCATTTTTCCCAATTACTGCCCTTTGCACCCTGTGCAAAGACACTGTGGTTAATGATGACCTGCATATATGACGGTGATCTCATAAGATTATAATATTGATTTTTACTGTTCCTTGTCTATGTTTGGGTACAGATCTAAACACACTTACCATTGTCTTACAGTTGTCTACAATATTCAGACTGTACAGGTTTGTAACCCAGAAGCCATAGGCTATAGCACAGCCTAGGTGTGTAGTGGGCTATACCATCTAGGTTTGTATAAGGACAGTCAATGGTTTTCATACAATGATAAAAGTACCTAAGCTTAGACACATTTCTCCAAATGTCATTAAGTGACACATGACTATATACTAAATTTTACTTACCCAGTCCCTCAGGTACAAACCCTAAACTTCCTCTAACTCATTCCATCCAAGACAACATTTCAATGAATCACACATATGTGTCCTTTTAACCTGTTAGGAACTCTCAGGGTAATATAGCCAGGAGCACAGATCGCTTGGTGTTAAGTTATGTACATTTGTAAATCCACTGAATACCACTGCCAGACTTTCTCCTGAATGAGTGCCCCTGTTCACATAACTGCTCTGCAGTGCAGAAGGGATCTCATTTCCCATAATCTCATCAGCATACGGCATTATCTTACTCTCTTACTTCACTAAATTGGTGGCCATAGAATGTTACCTCAATGTCACTTTTATTTGTATTCTGCTGACTGGTATTGCAGTTGAACAACTTTGTCTGTTTAGAGTCATTCAGATTCTGCATTCTAAGAATTGCCTATTTATAAACTTTGATTATTTTCTATTGAGGTTTTTCCTTTTTTTATAAATTGAGGAAACTCTTAATATATTTCTGATAACATTTTGACAAATTTTGATATTGGAAATATCTCCTACAAGTTTATGGTGGTTTTTGTTTGTTTGTTTTTATTGTAAATACTTCACATATTGAATATTGTATGTATAATCAACAAGATAATAACATATGCTATCCTACCGTGTTGATGGTCTGTAATATACCGAATCATTTCTACTGTCCTTTAAAATTTGATTTTTAAGTTGAGTTCAGTTTTATGCTAATACTTATAATTACAGTGAACCCTCCTACTGCTTATCAATTATTATTTTATATTTTCTAGAGATCAATGCTAAACTTGGACTACTTGATCAAATTACATGACCGTTTTTTTATGACTCGTATTTTGTATTCCCATACTGCTTTACACTTTCATCACTAACACCAAAAATGTTGTTTACTTATAACTTTAAAAATCATGTTTTGATCACATGATTTAATCTTGTTTTAATCACATTTATAATTTAGCAACTAATAATATACCATACTTGGTATAATTTGTATTTTTATGTAAAATTTCCTTTGATAGGCTTTGTAACATTTCTCAACAATCTTTATATCTTTTTATAAATTTTAATGAGTTAATAGGCAATATTAATAGATGCTTACTCTGTCAAGAACTTGGCTAAATGTTTTACAAGTTTTAAGTAATAATTATTAATACAATGTAAACTCTATTATTACTTAGTATTGTACAAATGGAGAGTCTTGGTCACCTGTATTAACCTCTCCTTTCTCCTATTTTATGCAGACTTAGTATGACAGAATTTAGTCCTGCCTTCTGATTGAAATATGTTTGTTTTTTATCTTTTGCTTTCATCTGTTTGAAGTCAAGGACTAAAAATTATCTTTTTATCTCAGGACATCAACTGTACTAAAGACTTCAATTTTCACTTAATAAATATCATTTTATTAATTTCTACAACGTTTTCTGCTCATAAATCCATTCTAGATTATCTGTACTTTGTGCTGTTTTCTTATCTTCCATTTTCCTCCTTCTTGTTTTCTCTTTTATTCGTATTTAATTATTTCTATTTCTATCTAAGGAAATTTTGACTGATCCCTAAGTATGAACAGGAGAGGCTACAAGGAAGATGAATTCCTTGGCTGTATCTTACATTCAAAAAAGATCATACATTTAGGCTTATTTTGGAATGAGGTTGTACACATTTCCTTGGTGACACACTGGTAGATTTAAAAGCAGGACATATGCAAGATTCGGCTCTGCACCCATAGCACAGTGGTTACAATGCCAGTCACATACACCAAGGCTGGCAGGTTCGAACCCAGCCCAGGCCAGCTAAACAACCTTGACAACTGCAACAAAAAATAGCCGGGTGCTGTGGTGGGCACCTGTAGTCCCAGTTACTTGGGAGTCTGAGGTAAGAGAATCACTTAAGCCCAAGAGTGTGAGGTCGCTGTGAGCTGTGATGCCACAGCACTCTACCAAGGATGACATAGTGAGACTCTATCTCAAAAAAAAAAAAAAAAGGAATATATTCAGCATTCAACTTCAATTTTAATTTTGAACATCAAAAATCTACGTCAGTTTTTCTGATTAAGTTTAGGAATTTATTTAAAGATGTCCATCCCCCAAACTGTGAGTAACCCTGTCCTCTCTAAAATTCTACAAGCCCCTAGTAAAGTTAATTTCAATGCACTATTTCAACATGCTCTGCTAGCCTCTCCCTATGCACCCAGTCAGTCCTTCTCCTTAGCCGGCTCCTTTGTATGTCATACTTCTTATTACATGTAGATTCTTCCTCTGTTCTCTTGCTCAGAAAGAAATACTTGGGAGTGAAGACATGGACATAAATATGGGTATTAAAAAAAACGCAGAACAGGGCAGTGTAGTGGTTATGTCTGCTAGTGCCTGCTTTCATCCTAAACTTTGTTTGCTTGAACAATTGTTATTTAGAATGGACTTCCTGTGATACTAAGGTGCCTGCCTAATGCAAACATATCTTTTCTTTAGTATTTTCTGCTCAGGATCATAATAAATGCTTCATGGCTATATCTGTCTTTCTCAATTTCTTGCAACACTGACAGAAATGTGTGTCCTTTATACTTCACTGTCTCTTTAACACACCTTTTAGCAGTCATAAATCATAAGAAGCTTAGAATGTGAGAGAGAAAATACATTCCTAGACCTACTAGTTTGAGAACAAGTCTGAACATTTAACAGTGTCAGAGTGATTTTGCAGTAAATCAGTCAGAGACACTAGAGTAAATCACTTTCACTTCCATCACTGGTGCAGAATCAAATCAAATCCAGCATGACCAAGTCAGGTAAAAAAGGCAGATGGCCCAAATAGGGGAGGCTAAAATTTGCAAAGTAATCACATGTGTGTTTTCCTCTGGCTTTTTTGGTTTGTCAATGTGTTGTTACCTCAAGAAGGCATAAGAGAAGTGAGTGTAGAATATAAAGCTTTGGTGTTTAGAGCAAGCAAATGTGTTAAACCTAGAGCTGAAGCTAACAGATTCTTAGAATGGCAATGAAAAATTTAAGGGCGGTTTTCCATCAAGCTTTCTTCCAGACGAGCAGTGACAAAGTTGCTGTTATTATGTGCTGCCATCCGGTGTTCATTGTGTAGAATGTCAAGCTGATGTCCACACTGAGTTTTTGGTTATTGTTTTATAGGTGCTTTTTGTGTTTGTTTTCAGTTTAGTTTGGTTTTCTTTTTGGCATTTTGCAACTTCACAACTCAAGATCTGTTTTTAGGAAAGTTTTGTGAAGGGTTTCACTTGGATAAATGCCCCACTGATTGCATAAATTGTATATAATTGCCCTAATACAAATTTAGTTCTCCCCCCTTCCTAATTGTAGTCAGTACCTTTCTCCCCTCTGAGATGCGATTTTTTTCTGTGTGTCAAAATATTAATAAAATAAACACCTGAATTTCTTGTCCTGGTATCTGTTTCCTGCCCCGAGTCACTAGGATTAATCCTTTACCTGATTTCCTATAAATCTGTCTGGAGACCAGGGACTGCCTCGCTTATTCATGGGACTTTGGATTTACTAAAATTAGATATTTTTTGAACCGTATGTCTTATTTACCCCTTACATCTATCTCACAGCTTGATTTTTATCTCTTCCTGTGAAAAAATAGAAAAGAATGCTCTCCAAGTTGTGATGAAATGTGCGGACCTGACTGGGTATGGAATGGATGGCAGGCGGGGATAAAGGGTTTGCAGGGCAACACCAGGGGACAATCCAGGTCAAGCTAAGAGTGACTTTGCTCCAAGGGAGAAAGAAGGTCTGGCAATTCTTTGGAAACAGTTCTGTGACTCCCTCTCTTAGCTCCTACATTGAGGCCCCACACAGGCAAGCTGAGCACAACTGAAGGGTGGGCTGCATGCCACCTTCTCTGGGGAGGCTGGAATGAGCAGGGGCCTCAGGGTCTAGGAGGCTTGGTGGTTGAACCCCATCTTTATGACTTTTTTGCCCTTGGTGAGAATGCAACATCCCTATGCTTCAGTTTTCTCATCCATAATATGAGGTTAAGCCCACCTACTGAAATTATTTGGAGGATTATTTCTTTCCATGATTATTTCCCATCTTTCTATAGTTAGAGGTAAAGTTTTTTATGTATCTCTTATTTTCCTTAATATTTTAAGCCCTGAGAATTGTGTTTAGCATGTTGTAAATGTTTAGCAGGTACTTATGACTGGTTTAGTGATTAAATTACATGATTCATATAGAATACCAGGCGCCATGTGTGGCACACCATGGGGCCCAAAGCAAGCTCATAGTATTTGTGTAGGTATGAGACATAGGAAGACCCTTGGAAGAAGCTCAGGGATGAGCCACTAGAATTATATATTGGAAAAATAGCCTAAATGTTCAGGGTTAAATAATTTAGGGAAAAAAGGAATGCTAGCAGTGCTGTATTAAAATAGTAAAGAACAAAGAAGGGAAATTTAACTTTTTTTCTCTTTTTTTCTTTGTCTTTGTTGGTAAACAATAGTCAACACAGAGCAGGAAAAATCTTGATGCATGACCCTTTGAAATTTGAAAATCCATATATACCTGTACTTTTACTCAAAAAACCTTTAATGATCAACTACTGAAGGTCAGATACTGTGCCCCATCCTGGAAAGGACCTAAAAGACCAGAGATGGTGTCTCTCTTTGTGGGTGCAGGGAGACTGGGGGATTAGACGAACTTTTATTATTCTAAAAACAACTTCATTTTAGAAAGGTTTATTTGAAAAATTTTATCCAAAACTGCTAGACTCACCTGTCCTGGCTAAGTCCTTTAAGCTTACAGAAGTTACTCACTTTCTGAGGTGTCACCCAATACACTGAATAGCAGTCACCTATAGTTACTTGGTTGCATATGGAAAATATTAAAGGTTTCACTTGGAGCAAAATCTTGCCAACTGATTCTTCCCATGTTCTCTCCAGGGATGACAGTGTCTCACTGTGTTAAGTAACTGAGTGAAAAGGCCATTCCGCTGAGATCCTAAGAACTATTCCATCACAATTAGTCAAACATATCAGAATGAGGAATGGACTGAACAGATATTGTATGGACAATGATCAAGCTGCTAGAGTATTTTGTTCAGAGAGGAAGGGTCAGACTTGAGTCATAGGTTAAAAGTTGTTCCCATTAGATGAAGTCTCAGCTACTCCTAGACTACAGGCTCTTGACTCCCTTTCTGGTTTTATGATCCTTACCGAATACAGATGATTTGTTCCTTACTGAGACCAGAATAATCCCTTGTAGGAAAGAGACAGGTTCCACCCAGTTAGGAACATACACCTACTTCTGATTTCTTATGAGGAATAAAACGGTACGTGGTCCTACTCCTTGAAACAGTGCTAATTCTAAGGGAAGAGAGCTTGGGAGTGGTGAGTCTTTCCCCTAATTTTCTAATAAGAATAAGGTAAATTAGCTAATGACAGAATTCAGATGGCTGATATTTTGTCACAGGCTGTGCACACTAACTTTTATGATTTAATGATTTCAACCCAAACTATGTTGAAATTTGACATTGACAATATCCTTAACTAAGGTAGTACTGCTTCACCCTTTAAAAAAGTAATGAACAGATTATAAGTTTTGGAGTCAGAAAGACTGGGTTTAACTATAAATATAAAGGTATGACCTTAAGTACATCACCTAAACTCTCTGATCCTCATTTTCGTCCATTAGTAAATAAGGACATTATTCGTACCTTATCATTTTTTGATTGCGAAGTTAAACCTATGCTAAATGATCAAATTTACAGTAGGAACTCAAAATAACTTATGCTAGTTATTATTTTAAAAGAAATCATGGGGGGAAATGAAATGAAAGAAGGACATCTAAAAGGTTGTCAGCAGCATTTTATTCTTCATTTTGAAATGACATTCTTTCCAAGCAATAGATTTAAATGCTTTCACTTTTATTCTAATATGATAAAGATAATGTTTACAGTTTACGAACACAAAAAGAAATAGCACTGTATTTAAGGTGTCAAAGCAATTTATATTACTAAAGTTCCAAGACCTGTGGTTCCTACCCTCTCCAGCTCATTCTTCTGTTCACGTAATAAGAACACAGTTCACAGCAGTTCAAAGTCCTAATCAAGAACAATGAGATAATTGAATTTCATGCAACGTTAGTTCTAACCAGTTCCAGTTCCAACTTTAAGGAAGGAGAAGTTTTGCCAGAAAGTTTATAAACGATCAACATCTGAAACAGATTCAAATCAAAACCATTTAACCAGGACTTACTATAGATAGGACGCAAATAAGGTATAGTATCTCCTTGCCAAAAGATAAAAAATATAGTGGGAAATGTAACAGGCAGGTTAAATATGGATTCGTCATGTGTGAGGGTGTTCCATACTCTCTCATCACATATGGTTAAAATAATAAAATAAGGATGCTCACAGAAGATGCCCAGACTAGACCAGCAGTCTTTCTAACGTTTCTCTTTCTGCTATTTGGGGCCATGTAATATTACAACCTGTAGCATATGAAAGCTATGGCTCCTTCAGTTCACCTTGCAGCTACCGGTACCTAAAAGGAGAAATGAGCAGTAGGGCAGAAGAAAACACCTATATGATTTTCTTCCTGTGTTACTTCTTTACATCTTTTCATTATTTAATTGAAAAATTGACTCTTCATTTAAAGACAAGAGGATCCAAGAACGTGATGTTTGTATTCCTATGTTGGAAAATACACATTGTGTTTCTTGTGTGTCTGTTTATCCTGTTCTTTTTTATAATAACACAATGACGCGTCGTTAAAAAAGCGTCAGACGTGTAAGAGCAACCTAATTCTTGCAAACACTAACCTTGCTGAATCAAAGCTGTCTTTTCATCAAGATCCTAGATTCTAAGAGACAAATGGAAATAAATGACACAAAGTTGTTGAATGGTCATTTAAAAAATATGTTTGTGGGGTTTTCTATTGACCCGAATGAAATCTTTCTGTAAATATTTTAAAAGTTGAATTCAACTATTTTAAAGTTAATATTAAGCCAAAGCAAGCTGCAGCAATATGATATAATGGATAGAAACTTATGTATATTAATCTCCTTAATGCTTTGTCATCTAAAAAGAATACTTTTCACAACACAAACACACACATAGTCTAACTGTACAAATAATGTATGCTTAATGTAGAAAAGTTGGTAAACACCAAAAAATATAAAGGAAAAGAAAAAGCCATGATTTTACTACCTGATTTAAGTATTATCATAGTCAGACTTTTTTCCATGCCAAAGTGCACTCACCAATTCAATAAATATATATTGTGTTTCTATTCTGTCCAAGGCAGTATGCTAGGAACTGCGGATACCTCTATAAAGATGAAATTGTTTTTACCATTTGGGAACTTATTTTTTTAATGGGATAAGAGAGAATGAAATTTTAAAAATATTTTAAAATTTATTATAAGTAATATACAAGGAAGTCATGGAGGCACATTTGAAAAAGCAATATCTTGTCTTTTAATGAATGGAATTAATGATCAGAAGGGGCCTCTTTGCCTACTTTCCCTAGTAATGGAGGCCTGTTCATGTCCATGGTGAATGTATCCCACTTTATAAACTTTCTTACTCTGTAAGCCTACCTTTCTCATCCTCAAAAAACTGTTTCCTGCTTCCTTAAAAATGATAATAATAATCAGAAAGGTTTCAGATGGGTGACGAAGACAGCACAGCATGGAGTTTTGGACTGTAGATTGCATTATGGTTTGCATTAAAATCTTCCCATGTCAGTATTCTTCTGAAGTGTAGGGTTCATTATTTCATTATATGAATCTACCATATGCAATTTACTTAACAAATCTCTTATTTTTTGATATTTTTGGTACAGAATTAACAAATAATGATGTACATTTGTTTCTAAACATACAGCCTTAACAATGAGTGAGATATTTTTCTTTAGAATAAATTTAAATTAATAGTAATGAACACGTAAAGGCAAAAGATATGCATATTTTTAAAGATTGTTTTAAAAATATATTGTCAATGGCACTCCAGAAAGGACATACCAGTTTATACTCCCACCTATCGGGTATGAGAGAACCCATTTCCTATACTCTCATTAACCCTAGATGTTATCATTCCTTTTAATCCTGGACAAATTGATGGGCAAAGAGGGAAAAAGTATGCCTCTGTGTTTGTTTGCATTTCTTTGATTTCCAGTGAGATTCAACATTATGAAAATATTTTAAATTAAGCAATGACATATGAGCTGGTTAGTTTTTCATCCTCTGAAATATACTAAACCAATGAAGAGAAGACAAAATGAAAGAAGGGATTCTGATTTCTATTTTACTTTGCTATTTTTGGCTTGATGTAGAAATATAGACTTTTTATGAGAGCAAGGCACATGGTTACATAAAAATAGGAATTTTAGTAGTTGGAAAAGATTTCAGGAAGATTTATAAATTGAAAAATTTTTACTATAAAGACCATGCTTTTCAGTAATTACAGAATGTCTTTATTGTCACCTAAATTTCATGGCACCTATAGATTTTAATAAAGAGAATACTTCCAGGAAGACTACTTAAAAATAACGATGGTATTTACTCATTCCAAATGTTGCTCATACTGTATCTATAAATGATTTCTTCAACTGATAATGCTTTTTTCCTCTTTGTTTTTTCCTAAGGAAAAACTGGTCTACTTCCTGGATTGTTCTTTCTAGTAGAAAAATTGAATTTTACAAAGAATCCAAACAACAGGCTCTGTCCAATACGGTAAATAATTCTCTATTTCTACTGTTAATCATCTTTTCAGAAATATCGTTGTACTAAAAGTTTGGTTTTGTCAGAAATCACACTAAAACTTCCAAGCTACCAACATCTGAAATCAGATGGAGAAAATGACTCAATAAACTTTTAATCAGATGAAGGGAAATAGAACTTAGTGTCTATTTTATTAAGTGGTGCATTTGGAGAATAATCACAAAATGAGATGAATGGTGAGCAGCTATATAGTAATGTGAAGGTAACACTTCAAATTAAGGTGCCATTTATAAATATGTTATTCTTATTTATGAAATGATCACTAAATGTAGCTACTTGCTCAAATAATGTATTATAAAGAATGTTATAAAATGCATTAGTAATAAATGCTTAACGGATGATACCAAGGGAAGCTGTTTTAAAGAATAAGACATAAATTGTATTAAACCATGTATGTGCATCTTTAACACATGAATTTAAGTTGTTATCTAGCATGCTATAAAGTACTTCAGACATTAATAAATAATAATAAACTATTCATAAATGGCACCTTAATGTAGGGTGTTACCAATGAGGAAACACTCTACGTTAACAAAGTGATTTTTTTCCTTAGTCTAACTGTGACATTCACTATATAAAGCTAACCTTTCTCCACATTTCTGTGATTCCATCTAATGGAGCAAATATAATTTCTGTATCCTGTAGTTATTACAAAGTGAAATTAGTAGGGTTTCTTCATTATACCTGGAGGAGGGCCTCATACATGCCTGCAGAGATTTCACAGTGATAGCTAGCAAGTGGAGGCAATTTGTTGGGGCCAATTCAAGCTCACAACCTTGCTACCCGAGCCAAGAGACACTGTACGATGTAGAAGACAGTGGACAGGGAACATAACTGACAGCCTCCTGTTTAGGAAGGACTTCATAGCCCACTGGCCTGATGGACAAGGAGAGGGGTCGCCTGGCAGGAGTAAACCACAATAAACTAATTTATATTTGGCAGGTAATAAAACGATGGTAAATTCTTTGCTCTCCAGCCACTGTTGTGTTTGCTATGTAATCCTCTTTAAATAGGAAATAGAAAATCATTTGCTAGAAGATTTTTTTTTTTTTTAAGAAGATTTTAGCAAGAACAAAAGGTAGCTTTTGGCTTGCTTCTGATAATTGCAATAGCCCTTATCCCCAGGTGGTGTGCTGATTTTGGAGTCTCAGTGTGGGCCAATCTGTAAACTAATTATGAATAAATTAAAAATATATCTCGGTTCTTTGTATTTTTAATTCAAACTGCCTGAGAAAATTGTTTTAGTATTTTGTTTTGTTTTTATTTTTGGCTACAAGAAGGTTGACATAATCTTTTTAAGAAAAATAAAGTACCCCTAAGGGCCAGGCACAAAACAACTCCCATCCACTTGCAGGTCCTTTGTCTTCCCTTTGAATAAGTTCTAAAGGGGAAGTCAGGAAGGAAGGAAAGTGGCTGGCCTTGCTGAGTTAGGCTGCTGAGAAGATGATCTTCATCCTGCTGAGTGAAAAGAATTCCACTGGGAGGAGAGTTTATGTGAATGTGTGGGATAATGGGAGAGATTAGATTCCATAGTAAAGCATTGGTTTATTTTTATTTTATTATTTTAATCTCTTCCTAACAGGAGATATAATTACCAGCTGTTTAATTTTATACAGGTGAAAGAAAACTCCCTTTTAGATTGGAGGCAAACCCTGCAAGTTAGCTTACTAATTGCATCCCTCTAGTTCAACCTTCAGAATTATTGTAAATTGACAATAGACTTGACTTATAGAGGAAATTGGTTAACGTTTTTTTGGCAGTCCGTATTTATTACTTTTGGCCCTGTTTTCAATGCTTTGTACAGTTTCTCCAAAGCATTCATTGTCTTCAAAGTGAATTCAGGGCAGGAACTAACTGTTTTGTGGTAACGAGGAAGAGAATTACAGATTCGATTCATGTTTGTACTGCTGGAATTGTCTTGCTAGTCAACTTCTTGGATTCGTTTCTAACCAAGTATTAAAGGCCTAGTGGGATAGCCCACATTACCAGTTCTAGTCTCAGAGAAATGATAATGATGACTGCCAGGCTTTGATTAAAGATGCTGTGGCTTTATTTTGGATGAGATTTATGCCCAAGTTTCTGAATTTCTCTTGCAACCCTTTATGCATGTCCTGGTGTTGTTAATTGTGCTTCTGGGAAAGTCTGTCCTTTCCTCCAAGGGATTGATAGAAGTTGCCTGAGTGAGTTAGGAAGGTGATTTAAAAGAGTAAATGACATTTTAATCTTTATACAAATGATCTTTGAATGTTAATGCTGTGGTGAAACAAAGCAGCAAAGTAGCTAGAGCAGAGTTTTGAAGTTGGACCTCAGGGATATAATTCTAGTAGCTGACAAAGTTGCTCACTTCTTTGAACTTAAGACTCCTCACCTGTAAGATGAGAATGGTGACATTTGACAACAGAAAAAATAAGAGATGAAATTAATTAATAAAAATAAAAATACATAATGACTACAAAATAATTATGCTCTATTAATCATAATGTGGAAACAGCCTAAATGCCCACCAACCCAGGAATGGATTAACAAGCTGTGGTATATGTATACCAAGGAATACTATTCAGCCATTTAAAATAAAATGGAGACTTTATAGTCTTTGTATTAACCTGGATGGAAGTGGAACACATTATTCTTAGTAAAGCATCACAGAATGGAGAAGCATGAATCCTATGTACTCAATTTTGATATGAGGACAATTAATGACAATTAAGGACACGGTAGGGGTGGGGGAAGGGGAGAGCAGAGTGAGAAAGGAGGTAGGGGTGGGGAAAGGAAGAGGAGAGAGAGGGAAGAAGGGAGGGGGTGGGGCCTTGGTGCATTCCACACCTTTTAGGGGCAAGACAGGATTGTAAGAGGGACTTTGCCTAACAAATGCAATCAGTGTAACCTGGTTTCTTATACCCTCAATGAATCCCCAATAAAAAAATAATAATAATAATAATAAATGAATAAATAAATAAATATGTTGGCTGGGCTGGTGGCTCACACCTGTAATCCCAGCACTCTGGAAGCCTGAGCTCAGGAGTTCCAAACCAGCCTGAACCAGCAAGAGCTCATCTTTAAAAATAGCTAGGTGTTGTGGCAGGCATCTGTAGTCTTAGCTACTTGAGAGGCTGAGGCAAGAGAATCTCTTGAGCCCAAGAGTTTGAGGTTGCTTTGAGCTATGACGCCACAGCACTGTACTGAGGGTGACAAAGTGAAACTCTGTCTCAAAAAAAAAAAATACGTAAGTAAATATATTCTATGGTACATGATATAGTATAATTAGAACATATTATTACCCTATATTAATTTTTCATTTGAGCTGATTCAGATATTTATACAAGAGACATATTTAATTATGGAGACTACATAACGCACAGCCTCCAGAAATGAAAATGTATATGCGTAAGCAGCATAAAATGTCATATGCGAGCACTAATACGGAAAATGAAGCCATCTGTCCATCTGGGGCCCTAGATATAACTTCCTGCATGTCTATATGAAGTTTCCCAGAGCCCTTATTTTCTTCCCTTGACTCTTACCCTTACTGTTTTCACATTTAATATAGCATATTACAAAATGATCCCACATTCCATGTTTGGCTCCCTTCTTTCTGAATGAAGTTCTTTTAGTTCATATCTGTCTTATTCTCTTAGAGCTTCTACAACAGAATACCAGCAACCAACTGGTTGTTTTAAATAGCAGACATTTATTTCTCATAGTACAGGCACCTAGCAAATCAGGTGTCTGATGAGGGACTGCTTCCTGGTTTCCATTTAGCCATCTTCTCACTGTATCCTCACTCTACAGTAGAAAGTGAGAGAGAAAACTTTTACGTCTGTTAATATTAGGTCACTAGTTTGATTCTTGAGGTCTTTATTTTTATGACCTAAGTATCTCCTAATGGGCTTACTTTTCAATGTTATCAAATTGGGGTTTAGAATTTCAACATATGAATTTTAGGGGAACACAAACATTCACTCTACAATACCCAAGTCACATTTTTATCCAAAGCAGCTTTCCCCTGAAATAACCACAGAATCACTTCACTGGTATGTGTAGATTAGAGAATTATAGGCTCTTATTCCTCAGTGGTCTATTAAAAGAGCTAGCAGACCGACCTCTTCTGGTTTTGTTTTTATAGTAAGGACACTACATAGTAACCTGCCACCTACTATCATCACCATTTTATAACAGAAAGGACATTATAAAATACTCAATCCAAAATCTAGGAAGGATAAAAATCTCAGAATAAACACATCTCTTTCAAGACATGAAATTATACATCTATATACATAGTTTTATTTTGCCCACTTTATCTCAAATTAGGACAAACTTTATTCAGAGTTTGACTAGCCCTCCAGTGAGGAGGACTGCCAGTGTCCCTAGATATAGTTTTCCTGGATTGTGAAGGAAAGGATAGTTTTCACATTCTCATAGATTTTCTTTTGTATATATACACATATACATATTCTGATCCATAACTTACTAAATTTTTTAAACAAATATTATAAAATAATGTAGAAATAATTTTTAGTAAAATGTATAAAATTCCTATGTAAATATAAACAGTTAATACTCAGTTACCTACATCAGCACCACCCACAACAAGATATAAACCCTCTCAACCTTCTAGAAGCCCCATTTCTATCATTGTCCCTTTGCCATCGTCACCACCTCTTCTTTTTCTCTGGAGTTAGGAAGATTATTTGCATTTTATTCCTTATTTTATTGTTTTTTTTAATATTTCTCCACCTATATCTATATCCCTTAAAATATTAATATAGTCTGTTTTTTAATTTATATAGATATAATTATAGTATTTATTTCTTCTTTTGCCATGTATGTCTTGCTTTTTCTGCCCTTTAATACTCCATCATTCCATGTTTTTCTCTGCTAGTTTGGGAGGGACATACTTTTTTCTCTTCTGTTAGTAGTTAGCCTAGGATTACAACACTGGTTCATATCAAAGACTAAAGTGAGTCAAATCCTTTACTTTCTTCCAAGATATTACTTCAGAATATTTTTAATTCATTTATCTCATTCCTAAGGTATTGCTGCCTAGCATTTTAATTTAACACCACTAGACATTATTCTCTTTTATACAGTAAAGGTAGGTTTATATTTGCTCAATGTTTACAGCATTCTTTGTTATTTATTTCTTCCTGAATCTTAATCTTGCATTTTAGAATTATTTTTCCTTCTGCTTGAAGTGTATTCTAAGAAATTCTTATATTTAGAGTCTTATGTTAGAAATGTATCTTAGTGTCTGCTTATTTGAAAAAAATCTCTATTTTTCCCTCATTTGGGAAATATATATTTTCTCTGGGTATAGAATTTTGAGTTGGCAGTCACTTCTTTCAGCTCATCAAAAAATATCATTCTACTGTTATCTGTCATCCATTATTGCAATCAAGAAGTCATCTGTTAACATAACTGCTATTCTCTCATTGCTCATAATATTTTTCTCATTATCTTTATTTTTCCACAGTTTTAGGATGATGCCTAGAGACATCAATATCTTTTTACTTTTTTCTGCCTAGATTGTTATGCTTTCTGAAATTGTTTATTGATGTCATTAATATATTTTAGAAAATTTTCAAGCATTGTTTTTTCAAATGTATCCCCTTTTACATTCTCTTATTTCCTTCTAAGCTTCAAATTAAACCTACATTAAATGTTTCTTCAAATTTTTTATACCCTTCCTTGTCATATCTTTTTTCTTTTTTTTTTTTTTTCAGGTTTCTGGTGAATTTAATACATGTGTCAAAAAAAATCAAAGGCAGGGGAAGGGTAAATAAAATTATAGTGAGGTCGGGGAGGATGGCCATGGAGACACACAAAGAGGGGTGATAAATGGCAGAGTGGGGATCTGGAACAAATGGATTGCTTGGGTGTCACATCAATCCAATCCATAGTCCTCTTCTGGGAAATTTTTCTCTTTTTGAGCTGCATTGCAAGTAATTTATCTTTATTTATCTTCCAGGTCTTTATATCAGTCTCTTTTTGTGATATGCAATATGGATTTGATTTTAATTCTTGCAATGTTTACTTTTAGACATTTGTTTCTTTGTTTGAACTTAGTATGTGATTGTTAATTGTTTCCTGCAAGCATTTTGAAGACTTTATTTTGTTAAAACTTGGAGACATAGTTGTTTTATAATTGATGTCTTGTGATACTAACATCTGAAGTCTGTTTCAGTTGATTTTTGCTGGTTCTTACTAATGAGGCTTTGTTTCTTGTATGTCTGGTTATCTTTGACTGTGTGCTGATCATTTTTATTCAACTATTATCATAGGAATTTCCCTGAGAAAGTATCCTTCTACAGAGTATTTTGCATTTTTTCTTAAGAAGCCTAGGACATTACCAGTAACTGATTACTTCAATCTAAGTTAATAGAATAAAATTTGCAGGTTATACGTACATAATAAGAAGGCTAGAGCTGTGCTACAACTTCTCAGGGACCATGTTGTTTTTCACTTCTATCCTTCTTTTTTTTTCTTTCTTCCTAAACACTGTACTTCTACCAAGAAAGTCTTCTTTATATTCTTTGTATTCACTTGGGATTGGAGAAAGAGAAAAGCTTAATGTTTGGTGTCCATTTTTTTTTTAATGAAATCTCAGGCAGAACCTTGTTCCCTTATTCTGTTAGGTGCCGCGGACCGCCGGTCGATGGGCCTCAGTCCGAGGGTGCTCAGGGTGAACAGTACAGGTTGGTTGAAAAGGTCGACGCAGGATGAAATGACAGACTGCCACACACCACGAGTGATGAAGAAAGCAGCTGTACTTTACTGAATTTTAAGATTGGTATTTATACATTTTTGACAAAGCATTACAAATTACAAAAGGTATTTTTACAACTTGCTGATCCTTACAAGTTATTATCTAACTTTGTAGACGTGAGTATTCAACTGTTCTTCTTCCACAATGTCCTGTCCGCAAGGGGTCTTGCCCGCAAGGGGGAACAAAGGTTGTTGGTTATCAGTAGTTAGTCTTTCACTTCTCCTTATCTACTAAATGCTCTAAAAGTTTTTCTTTAAAATGTGAAGCTTCTCTTTTCTAATGATTTGCTAACATTAATAATAATAACATAAATTATTTGTTTTTATTATGATTAAAAGTTTATATAAGTGAATTACATAAATGATTGGAGTGCTAAGAAATATATGAAATGTAGAAGCGTAAAAGTATGTGGAAAGTTTTTGAGTCGTGGGTGGCTGTGGGTGGTAAAAGCACATATCTAGATGGAACATCTTGTTTGCTGTTCCTGCATTGTCTCAATTCACTGACATTTATGGCAGGGACGTGCTGTTGCACCGTCCCCCTTGGAGACACTGAGTCTCCATAGATATTCTTACTATGTTTAATTCTGGATCAGTAAGTCATTATGTTTATTCTTGGTTCCTTAAAACAATCAGGTAACAATCAGGCATACAACTCAACAAACAGGTTTCAGGGTAAAGGTTTCTTAGGCTTTTATGCCGCACCTCGTGAGTCATTACGTTCATCAAAAAGTATGCTAGGCAACTTTTGCGCTGCTGTCGCATACCAGGGGGACTGGGGGTATCGCTCCGGGGAGCACAGACCACCTACCCATGCGTTTTACAACGCGGACAGCGCCACCTCACCACGGCTAGATGCCGGGGGTGCGGCATTTCCCCCTTTTTTGTTAATGAAACGTAATTCAAAGAGGTCTTGGCGAACAGCCTTTATGGAGGAAAACACACAACGAAGGAGACATGGTAACAGTAAGACAATACAGAATATCAGACATCCAATGATGACTATAAACACAATGTACTGAATCCAAGTTAAGGGATTTAAAGCCTTGAAATTGTTAGTCAGTGACTGAGCCAATGCATCTAGAGATGTAGTAGGTAGATGAGCTTCACTTATGGCTGTGATGTCTTTCTGGAGGGTGTGTAAATCATGAGTTATGTCATTGTCCTTCCATACACCCTGTAAATGTGTCTTTGTTTTCTTCCATGATGTAGAAAGATTGTAAGGTAAAGGTGTAACACAGATGGCTTGAAAGGTTGAGTGACATTTAGTCTGTAGTTTATGTTGTATGAATTTAATATCTTGTTTTAAGGTTAATACTACTTCTTTTAAAATATTTAATTTTGTTTTAAGTTTATTATTTATACTAGTTTGTGTCATCAAGGCTAAGGTAATGTTGTTACTTAAAGAATTGACAAAATGTGTAGTATGTACTTCCTGCACTAAGGTAGTTGTAGCTACTGCAAATGTAGTTACTATAGAAATTAAAGCTAAAATTCCTAAAATTAATGCTGTTATAAATCTCTTTGGTCGAATTAATTTATTAACAGTATGTAAAACTTGTAAAGCAGAGTTATCATACCATGGAGCATCTTGTAAGTCTACAGGTAACATTACATATGAGGGTCTTTTAACAATTAGTATAGAATTAAACAGTCTTTCATTAAACAAATCAGTAGAAGTGAGACAATTAGTTACTTTACATGTAGTACAAGTTATATGATAAGAATTCTTTAACTGTGTAATAGTTAAATACTTATTGGAAGTTAAAAGTAAAGTATATGGATATCTAACACAAACTCTTACTGATATTGGTATGGGCTTAGCCATATCAGGTTTCTTCTCTAATATTAAGTTGGATGCAGCAACAAGTCTAAATAAATTATAATGTATTTGACTTTTATTTTTGTTCTGGGTAATCCATATGGGTTTAACTAAACCTGGTGTAAACCATCGTCGTATGGTTTGAGGGGCACCAAGCCATTGATAAGAATTATATTTGCCATAATTCCATACATGAGCAGTATAAGAAGTACGTGAATAATTTCAAATAATTGTTTGTGAGTTTGTGGGAACATGTTTACTGGCTGTATCTGGGAACCTACAGGAAAGTCAAGTAGGTGTCTTAGTTAAAGATGATTCCCAGAATTGATTGTTATCTTTATATTTTTCTTTACAATTGGAAATAGGAAGCCAGTTCACTGACAAACAGGTTTCATTATAATCTGGTGTGTCAATAGTTTGTAACTCATACTTCTAAACATAACGTTTTTTTGCATGATTAGGATCCGGGGCATCAGTTAAAAACATTCTATAACTAGTAGGTAAACAAAAAGGAGGTGTTTTGTCTCTCAGGGTAGAGCAAATGGGCATTGAATTAGCTTTACCAGTAAAGTTAATGAATGCCATAGTATGACTTCTGGACTCTGAGTCTTGTAGTCTTCCCAACCGGAGGGAGTCATTAGTTAGAATTTTAACAGGGTCTTGATCTAGCTAACCCACCGGATGGAGTAGTGGTGGGTTAGGAATGTAAGACCAATATGCAGCACTCTCTACTATAGGAGTAGATATAAGTGAGAGAAAAGCTATAAAATACATGGTAGGAGTCAGAGGGTTATTTTGTGATAAGACAAGTTGTTTAGTTTGTTTCACTAGGGTTCTGATCTGTGTCCACGTGATCTTGGGAGGCCTCGATAATACTTTCACTTTCTTCATCTGTGTCGTCAGGTTTTTCATCTGTTGCAGGCGTCGCCTCCTGCGTCTGATCTTCCAGGGGAGCCGGTTTGATGAGTCGGTCTGGAATCCAGATGGGGGAGTCGGCATCCTGGGGAAACACACAAGCATAGCCTCGTCCCGAGGTTAGCAATATATCGGGGCCCTTCCATTGGCCCGATAATAAGTCCTTCTACAGCACTTTTGGGAATGTAGCGGCTGACTTGGGCTGCTAGTGAGTTAATGTTGGTGTTTGATTGTTAGAGTTAACATTTAAATGATTGAGAACAAATAGAGCATGAGATAAAATATGGTGAGGAGAGAAATACTTATGAGTCTTTTGTAGTCGTTTAATCTGTAGTTTTAATATTTGATTAGTTTTTTTTACAATATCTTGATTATGAGGATTGTAAGGAATTCCTGTAGAATGGGCAATTTTCCATTGTACACAGAACTGTTTAAATGTTCGTGAGGTATAAGCTGGAGCATTATCTGTTTTTAGTTGAAGAGGGACACCTAGCTGCTGAAAGCAGCCAAACAGGTGTTGTACAACATCCTTATAAGCTTCGCCAGTTCTTGCAGAGGCACAAATATAATGAGAAAAAGTATCCACGGTGACATGTACATAAGTTAATTTTCCAAAACTTGGTACATGGGTAACATCCATTTGCCACAATACATTGGGGCGAAGACCCCGAGGATTGACACCAAATTTTAAAGGATGATGAGTAAGAGGATATGTCTTGCACTTCAAGACTATTTGTCTTGCCTGTTTTCTGGTAATTTGAAACATTTTTCTTAATGCATTAGTATTTTGATGATGTAAAGCATGACTTTCCTCAGCCTCAGTTACTGATGTCACTATAGTACGTGTTAAAAGATCTGTAGTGGCATTTCCTTGGGCCAAAGGGCCAGGTAAATTTGTGTGTCCCCTTATGTGGCCAATATAAAACTGATTATTCTTCTGTTGAATTAAAGTTTGTAATTTCTTTAGTAAAGGTAAAATAGTTGAGGCTCCTGTTAGGAGAGCAGTTTCGAGGGCTGGAAAAAGGGAAGTAACATACTTAGAATCTGTGTATAAGTTAAACTTCTGCTTGAAGTTATTAAAAGCCATAATCAAAGCCCACAATTCTGTTTGCTGAGCAGAAGCCTGTGCTACTTCCTTAACGAGAGGAGACAGACCTGGGTTGAAAACTACAGCTCTTCCCGTAGAGGAACCATCCGTGAACAAAATTATTGTATCTGATAATAATGAAACTAAGTATGGATAATCTGCAACGATTTTTGCTTGAACATGTGGTAAATGAATCCATTCTAAGATACCTTCCTGCCATAGGCAGCCTGTAGGAGTATACTCAGTAGAAAAAATAAGTAAAGACCATGGGTTTTGATAATTAATTTGTTTAAACCTGGCTTGGGTTAAAGCCTGCTCAACGACTTCTAAAGCCTGCAAGGCCTCTTTAGTCAAATGTCTTGGGGAACGTGGATTTGAGTCCCCTTGTAAAATGGTAAATAAAGGGCTAAGAGTTCCTGTAGTAATTTTTAAGAAAGGCCGAATCCAATTTATTTCTCCTAATAACTTTTGATAATCATTAAGTGTCTGTAACTTATCTCTCTGTATTTGTACTTTCTGTGGTGTGATGTAATTTGAATGAATCTATTGTCCCAGGTAACTAAGTGGCTTATCTCTTTGAACTTTTTCTGGGGCAATAACCAAGCTAAACTTAGTCAATTGTTCTATAGCTCTTTCCAAGATAAATTGTACTTGTGATAGCTGTGGGTGAGCCAATAAAATATCATCCATATAATGAATAATGTAAGTACCAGGAAATTGCTCACGTAGTGCTGCCAATGCAGCGGCCACAAATTTTTGACATAATGTAGGGCTATTTTTCATGCCCTGTGGTAAAGTTTTCTACTGATATCTTTTAAATGGTTCCCGTAGGTTAGGAGAAGGAACACTGAATGCAAAGCGAGGACAGTCATCAGGGTGTAAGTTAATGGTAAAAAAGCAGTCTTGCAAGTCAATAATTATAAGTGACCATTTTTCAGGTATTGCCACAGGAGACGGGAGCCCAGGTTGAAGGGTACCTATGTTTTTCATAATGGCATTCACTGCTCTTAAATTCTGTAAAAGTCTTCATTTGTCAGATTTTTTCTTGATAACAAACACAGGAGTATTCCACGGGCTGGTGGATTCCTCCAAATGTCCTTTATTTAATTGTTCTTGTACTAAAATTTGTAATGCCTGTAATTTTTCCGTTGTTAGGGGCCACTGACTAACCCACACAGGAGTGTCTGTTAACCATTTTATTTTACAGGCATAGTTCTCTGCAGTGGTTCCTATGAAAAACATTGATTATTTAATTGATCAGCAGTAACTAACTTCATGTCCATAACATGCAAAAGATCTCTGCCCCACAAGGTATAGGGTAGAGAGGGCAACACATATGGTTGAATGTAGCCTTTCTTGTCTTTGTATTCCCATGCTACAAAAGATGTGCTGCGCATAACACCAGAAACTGAACCCAAACTAATCAATGAAGAACCGGTCCTATGAACTGGCCAGGATTTTGGCCAGTCAGAGGCTGTAATACAGGTTACATCAGTTCCTGTGTCCATTAATCCTTTAATAGGCCTGCCTTCTATTTTTATTTTTAACATTGGTCGATCATACAAGTCATGAATAAGAGCCACACAATCCTGATTAGTGGATCCAAACTGACCTTCTCCCCTTGCATCGTGTAAGTGATAATTGGGGAGTGGCACATATGGTAATAACAGTAATTGAGTAATTCTCTGTCCTTTATGAATCTGCGTGGTCTCAACCAAGGCCTTGACCATAACTTTAATGGTGTTCTCAGTATCTGAATCAATTACTCCCGGAACAACTTCAAAATGCTTATCATAATTAGAACTGCGTCCTAATATAACACCAACCGTGCCTGGTAATAATTTGCCTTTAACACCAGTGGGAATGAGAGTGACACCATCCCATTTAGATAAAATTACATCTTTAGAGCTGGTAAGATCTAAACCTGCGCTGCCAGGAGTTCCTCGTGGGAGGTCATGAATAGTAAATTTAGGGGGTAGACAGTTTAATGTAGATGAAGGCTGTAAGCCAGGCTGCACTTCAGTAAGCGCAGCCAGCTCTCCCTTGGGGTTGGGGCTGGGAGAATGTCCCTCATCTAGTTTTTTGACTTGTTGCCTTCAGTGGAATTAGCGCCCTTGTCTGACAAGGGGGTCCCATCCTTATGAAACTTAGATTTACACTCATTTCTCCAGTGTCTGCCCTTTTTACAACGAGGGCATGGACCCGGGGGAAGTCCACGAGTCTTGTTCCCATTATTTCTATTATTAGTAAATTTCTTACAATCCTTCTGTATGTGACCCGGTTTTCCACAATTGTAACAGGTGGGCACAGTGTGCGGGGGGTCACAGCTGAAACATGTATTACTGGGGTCTCTATTAAAAGCATTTTTAACATATGAACTGAATTTCTGACCTTGCATTGCTGCAGCAAACGCCATCCCCTGTACGATTGCTGGTGAGGCATCCATGCATGCTTTAATATAATCCTGTAATGTGCCTGTCTTCCTGACAGGGCGTATTAAATCCTGACACAGCGTGTTAGCATTTTCCCAAGCCAGTTGCTTGAGCAATAATGTGGTACCCTCAGATGGTGGAAGCATTCTAGTAATGGCTTCTTCTAAGCGAGAAATAAAGTCAGGATAAGATTCCTCCATACCTTGCTTTATTCCTGCTAGAGTGGTACTCTTGGTTCCTGGAGGAGGAAGTTTGCGCCAAGCGGCAACCGCATTATGACTAACTATCTCCAAAAATTGTCGGGGCAGTGCAGTTTGATTTTCTGTAGAAGCAAACTCATCTGTCCCTAGGAGCATTGACATAGTTGGCTGTGCTTTCTTACCCTTGTGCTGGGTAATGCTTTCTCTTGATCTATCTTCGTACTCTGTTCTCCATAAGATATAATCCCCTGGAGAAAGTGTGGCTTTGGCTGTTTGTTGCCAATCATAAGGAGTAAGCCACAAACTACCTATTGATTCTACAATTTGCAAAGTATAAGGGGCAGAGGCTCCCGATGTACGAACAGCCTGCTGCAGTTCCTTTAGTGTCTTTAACGACAAAGGCTCCCAGACTGGCGGCGTTCTTTCATCAGTAGGAAAACGTACTGGGAAAGCGAAAGTAAAATCACCCTGCTGGCGGGCTTCACGTACTGCCGCCTGAAAACCCGCGGCCGGCGCGGGGGGGCAAGGAGGCACACGAGAATGTGGAGCCCGTAAAGCCGGTCTAGGCTTTGTTATTGGAATGCGAACTGCTGGGTAGGCGCGGCGGTGATCAATAAAATTATCCTCCTCATTCTCCTCATCCTCTTTGGCCAATTCATCTACCACATCCCATTCATCACTGTCAGAAAGATTATCCTTAACTGGTGGAGGCGGCGGCAAAAGTTCTTTAAGTGTTGGTGCCGAGGGAATTACGCCCTCGGCATTCAATGCCGGCTCAGGTTCCTTGAAAGCCTCCGGAGAGACCTCATCATGAATGGGGGCTGCCTTAGTTTCGGGGCTTCCAGCCTCCGAAGCAGTTTCCCTTATAAAAGCCTCCAGAAAGGTATTGTCAGCCAAAAGTTCCCTAACCTGCAGCCATAAAGGATAAGCCTGTGGGGGCAGAACCTGCTCCCCATGCTCCTGCACATAAGCTCGCATCTCGCGCCCCACTCTCTTCCAATCGGAGAGAGAGAGAGAGCCCTCCTCCAGAAACCAAGGACTAACCAGCTTTATAAAATGCATAAGCTCCTCCAACTTTTTGAGGGACACATGAAAACCATTTTTACCCAACAAACGCTGTAACATGACACTAAGCATACGCTCTTCCTTAACCAAAGTGTGCCCCATGAATACCTGCGGATTGCTCACACTTAACCGGTCAGCCTTTACCGGCGGGACTCGAGCTCCCTGGTGAGAGTCGCCTTCAACCTGAAAAGAGAGGAAAGAAAGAAAAAGAAAGATCACCTGTCCTTCAGGTCCCTGTTCGAGGGCGCCAGCTGTCGCGGACCGCCGGTCGATGGGCCTCAGTCCGAAGGTGCTCAGGGTGAACAATACAGGTTGGTTGAAAAGGTCGACGCAGGATGAAATGACAGACTGCCACACACCACGAGTGATGAAGAAAGCAACTGTACTTTACTAAATTTTAAGATTGGTATTTATACATTTTTGACAAAGCATTACAAATTACAAAAGGTATTTTTACAACTTGCTGATCCTTACAAGTTATTATCTAACTTTGTAGACGTGAGTATTCAACTGTTCTTCTTCCACAATGTCCTGTCTGCAAGGGGTCTTGCCCGCAAGGGGGAACAAAGGTTGTTAGTTATCAGTAGTTAGTCTTTCACTTCTCCTTATCTACTAAATGCTCTAAAAGTTTTTCTTTAAAATGTGAAGCTTCTCTTTTCTAATGATTTACTAACATTAATAATAATAACATAAATTATTTGTTTTTATTATGATTAAAAGTTTATATAAGTGAATTACATAAATGATTAGAGTACTAAGAAATATATAAAATGTAGAAACATAAAAGTATGTGGAAAGTTTTTGAGTCGTGGGTGGCTGTGGGTGGTAAAAGCACATATCTAGATGGAACATCTTGTTTGCTGTTCCTACATTGTCTCAATTCACTGACATTTATGGCAGGGACGTGCTGTTGCACCGTCCCCCTTGGAGACACTGAGTCTCCATAGATATTCTTACTATGTTTAATTCTGGATCAGTAAGTCATTATGTTTATTCTTGGTTCCTTAAAACAATCAGGTAACAATCAGGCATACAACTCAACAAACAGGTTTCAGGGTAAAGGTTTCTTAGGCTTTTATGCCGCACCTCGTGAGTCATTACGTTCATCAAAAAGTATGCTAGGCAACTTTTGCGCTGCTGTCGCATACCAGGGGGACTGGGGGTATCGCTCCGGGGAGCACAGACCACCTACCCATGCGTTTTACAACGCGGACAGCGCCACCTCACCACGGCTAGATGCCGGGGGTGCGGAAGTTAGGTTGATTGATCAAAGATAAAATGTGTAATATAAACAAATGACTATAGGAAAATGCACTTACGTTGCTTTGATGTTTGGTTTCTCTCACTGCATTCAGATTCCCATCCCCCACAAATATTTCCCCTAGCAGTTCCAACTATCTTTATATACTTTGAATTCTTTTAAGACAATTTTAAAAAATATTTTATCCAGCATTTTTTTTTTATTGTTTCCAGTGGGAGAGTTGATCCAGAAACATAGCTTCTCATTACAATCTACCTCACTTTAATGTAAGTATACATTTGGTTAATCAAGTTTGTGCTATTTATATAAGCCTTGGTGGGAAAAGACTTCATAAGAATATGTATTGAAATCCTACAATGAACAGCTTGCTCGTTAGGGCTACATATAAGGCATAGAGATATAGTCAAGATATAGTCTTTGCCTTATAAAATCTCTGCCAAAAAATAGGGTGAGATGAAATATGAAACATAGTAGAGTTTTTCTTTCTTTCTTTCTTTCTTTTTTTTTTTAGTGAGCGCTCACATGTGAAAGATTTGAACTGGGACTTAGAGGATGGTTATAATTTCAATACATAAACATTTGTGGGCAAGGAATACAGGGCAAATTAAAAACATGAACAATGGCATAAGACGAAGAACCAGCAGAGTCTGTCCACTAAAAAAGAGAAAAGAATCCAGTAGAAACTCTGTAAGATGACCACCAAGGGACTATAACAAACTGGTCAACATATTAAGGTGGTCAATATAAGGGACTAGACCTACCGAACTGATACGTATATATGTTGCATGCCTAGTCTATGAAAATTAGGTCAACTTGAGGTGGTCAGTGTAGGGACTTGGTCAACTATGGAGTTTCCACTTATTTTGTGTCATTGGAAGACAGGATAAGTGAAAAGGATTGAGAAGAGTGCTGTAGATTGTGATTTGCTACCTGGGACAATTCTGTGATAAGGTATGTCAGTATTCTCCAGATAACTTCTTCTTAGAATAATCTATCATGACTATTCTTTTAATAAACATGTATTGAACAGCTGTACAAGCCAGTGTTATGAGTCTTAAAAGAGCCAGACCTACAAGATGGATCAAAGCAAGAGAGGAAACTGGTTAATTTCAGATCATAAAAGCTTCATCTCATTTAGCATAGGAACAAAAACTTTTGCCTGAAAAACACCTAGATTATTATTTGTTTCATCTGGTAGTAGAGAAACACTAGAGGAACAGGAGTTGTCAGTTTAATTTATCTTCTCAGTCCTTGTATAATACACCTTGTATCTTTCAGATACACTTACCTATTTTAGTATCAGTGAAGCATTTCAATTGGCCCCAACACTTCTGATTCAACTTACCTTCTCAGTATTTTATATACTTCATGATTTTAGAACTTCTGCTTGATACGCAAGGGAGGCAACTGTAATGTGCATGGTATATGGAAAAGTTGTGTTCCTGGTTTAACAAAATCTATTGATGAAATGCCTCATGGAGAAGAAGCTCTGTAATTTATAGCATCCATTCATTTATTTATTCTAACAACAATTAACTCCTACCAGGTGTGATATAATGCTTTTTCCCCCTAGAGGCAATAAAGATTCCAGATGAATGACAAAGGATTCCTGTTCTCAAAATGCTTATAATATGGTAAAGGAGACAGAATTTTATATATATGTGTATAATTATATATGTATGTATATGTGTGTGTATATATGTTATATACATATGTATGTATATGTTATGTACCTATGTATATGTATATGTGTATATATATGTAGGTATTTTTTTATAATAAGCCATGACAAAAGTGATACAAAATTTCAGACAATATTTCATAAAACCATAGATTTAGCTATAGGTAGTCCTAATAATGGTTAGTCTATGTATCTTTCCATTTGTTCAAATATTATATCAAATATTACTGACATCTTCTATGTTTAAGTTACTATGCCAGATGTTCTGAAAGATACAAAAATGAATCAGAATGAAGCCCTATCCTTGACAGTCTAGAAACAAATAGAAAGTATGCTCATAAACTGAATAATTCTAGTGAAAAAATGAACATTGTAGTTGTTGTAAAATGGCATGAACAGAGGCATGCGTTAGTTTTATGGTAACTGAGATGGGAGTGATTGCTTCCATCTGGAAAGGTTTTTAATTATATTCATAGAGAGAATGACATTTTAGGATGACTAGGATTTTGATGCAGTGATAGGAGAAAAAAGCTTTATGTAAAAATAAGTATTAGTAAACAGGGAAAATTATGTCCTTAATTTATGTTTACTTTACAGATATGTACCAATCTCTCGCCTTCCCCTCATTGCACTGTGTGCTAGTTACTGCTCTTGAAAACATTTTAGTAGAGCTTCTCTGATGTCTGGAGTGAATATTCCCCAGTATAGACTACTTTGTTTATCTTTTGCTAGATGCCTGGGAACAGTGTCAGTGAGCGATATCTTCAAAACAAAGTTGAGCAACAGCACTGTAGAACAGTAAGTAGTCTAATTTTGCTAGAAAGTTTGTGTGGGACTGGTTTATGAAGAACCTTGATTGAGAGAAGAGATGATTGAATTCTCTAAGAAATATAGAGCTTTTTGTAGCTAATATGAAATCTCCTCATGTTAGGAGTGACTCAGTTTTCAGGGACATGTTTGGGAAATTAAGGTGTATTTTTTTCTATTTTTAATAAGAAACACATATAGAACTTGTTACATTATCTGAGAGGCATGTTCTAAAATTTTATGCAGATTGACAAAAGCAATAAGGCCTGAGCTCTTATTGATAAAGAAAAGGGCAAAATGGCTAAGTTTATCATAATTTTGGTTTAATGCATTTAGTAAATCACAAAGTATCTTTTCACTGACAAAATATTTTTATTGTCTTATATGTCTTTGACCTTCATGGTCATTTCTAAAAAAGTTCTAGGCCATAGAGAATAAGCAGGGCAATTCATGCAAGGAGAATTGAAAATATCCGGTCCCAAGAACACAGGTATGTCACCTGTAAAGCAAACCTGAAAGCAGTTTTCTGTGACTCCAGAATATTTTTTCAGGGTTACACCCCACTATTACAGAATAAATCCATCTTGTAAAGTCTTTGCAGTTTGAGAATTTTTTCTTGTATCCACTGCCACCATCCATGGGACGAACTCAGTCTCATTGTTAGGTGGATGAGATCCACTGTTTCCACTATGTTCAATATTGCTCAGAAAACTTAGTATCACTTTTGACATACACTCAAAAGCATTAAACATGTTTTAGGGAATATTTTTTCTCTAAAATTATGTGGTTATAAAGTCAGTATATTAAAAAATTGTTTTTCATTTTACATTGCATTAATATGTACTTTTTACCAAAGGAAACAGCTGGCAAAGTTTCTTCTTTTTAAATTGCATATGTATGGAGTATAATGGGATGCTTTGATAAATGTATATATTGAGGAATAATTAAATCAAGGTAATTAACATATCCACCATTAACTTACCATTTTTTTGTGATGAGAACATTTAAAAATCTATTCTCTTAGCAAGTTTCAAGTATATGATATACTATTTTTAAGTATAGTTAGCACACTGTGTGATAGATCTCCAGAACTTAATTCCTCTTATTTAATTGAAATTTTGTACACTTTGATCAAAATTTTCTCACACCCTTCCATCCCCAGATGCTAGAAACCACAATTTCACTCTCTACTCCTTCTATGAATTTGACTTTTTATGCTTCAGACTATACTATAAATCTATAGTGATCAAAGCAGCATGGTACTGGCACAAAAAATAGAGAGGTAGATGTATGAAAAAGAATTGAGAACCAAAAGATGAACCCAGACACTTATTGTCATTTGATCTTTGATAAGCCTATCAAAAATATAATTTGGGGGAAAGATTTCCTATTTAACAAATGGTGCTGGGTAAATTGGCTGGCGACTTGTAGAACACTGAAACTGGACCCACACCTTTCACCTCTAACAAAAACTGACTCTCACTGGATAAAAGACTTTAACTTAAGACATGAAACTATAAAGATTCTCGGAGTGAGTGCAGGGGAAACACTTCAAGAAATTGGCCTGGGAGAATACTTTATGAAGAAAACCCCTGGGGCAACTGAAGCAACACCAAAAAATACACCACTGGGATCTGATCAAACTAAAAAAGCTTCTGCACTGCCAAGAACACGGTAACTAAAGCAAACAGACAGCCCTCAGAATGGGAAAAGATATTTTCAGGTTACGTTTCTGACAAAGATTTAATAACCAGAATCCCCAGAGAATTCAAACTTATTAATAAGAAAAGAACAAATGATCCCATTTCATTGTGGACAAGAGACTTAAATAGAAGCTTCTCTGAAGAAGACAGGCACATGGTCTACAGACACATGAAAAAATGCTACTCATCTTTAATCATCAGAGAAAAGCAAATCAAAACAACTTTGAGACATCATCTAAGTCCAGTAAGAGTAGCCCACATAACAAAATCCCAAAATTACAGATATTGGTGTGGATTTGGAGAAAAGGGAATACTTCTTCACTGCTGGTGGAATGAAACCTAATACGTTCCTTTCAGAAGAAGTTTGGAGAACACTCAAGGATCTAAAAGTAGACCTGCCATTTGATCCCACAATTCCTTTATTAGGATATATTCCTCTATATATCCAAAAGACCAAAAATCACTTTGCAACAAAGATATTTGCACCAAATTATTCATTGCAGCTCAATTCATAATTGCCAAGTCATGGAAGAGGCCCAAGTACCCATTAACCCATGAATGGATTAATAAATTGTGGTATATGTATACCATGGAATACTATGCAGCCTTAAAAAAGGATGGAGACTTTACCTCTTTTATGTTTACATGTATGGAGCTGGAACATATCTTTCTTAGTGAAGTATCTCAAGAATAGAAGAAAAGGTATCCAATGTACTCAGTACCTTTATTAAACCAATTTATAATTAGTCACACTTCCTTATGAAAGATAAATCACAACTATAGCCCTGGATGAAAGAGGGAAGAGGAAAAAGATGGGAGGAGATGGGAGAGGTTTGATAGAGGGTGGGTAAATGGGGGGAACACACCTATGAAGTGTATCGCAAGGGAATAAGTCAAATCTATCAAGTATAGAACACAAATGTCTTAACACAATAATTAAGTAAATGAGGTGAAAGCTATATTAATTAGTTTGATGTAAACATTCCAAATTATATAAAAAATGAACACATTGTACCCCAGAAATGCATAAATGTTTTCATGATGTATGTGTATATGTCTTAATAAAAAGAAAAATAAAGAAAGAAAAGAATTTCACTTTTTTAAAATTTTATTTCTAATGACAGAAAACTTTGCGAAGGCTGTGAATAAACGGTTAACTTGTTCAAACCACTCATTCAGCCATAACCTCAAAAGCAAAAAAGGTGTAGTATAAAAAGCCTCATTAAAATAATCTGTTTGCTTTTTTAATATTGTTTACTTCCCGTGTGAATAATGAACATAAGCATTAATTAAATAATGCAATGCATACAATACTCATCCACTGTAGTATAACTTTAACAACAAAACAAACTTATATATGGAAGTAAAATGATGTGATTTAGCAAAAAGATGAAAATAGTTTCAATCAGAAAACTATTCATGAATTATTGAGTATTCTTCCGTGCAAAATGAATATAGAATGATTTTATCTTTGTAGAGTGAGTACTGAGCCTTATTCAGACCCCCGCTCAAGGATCTCATGAAAAATGGAGAGGCAAACAAGAGAGCTACCAAGTTTAGCCTAATGAAGGCATTTAAAATCTCTGTTTATATTTTAATTTTTATAATGGTAGTCCTCTTGCAAAGTGAGCATGGTTATCTTTGGTGCAGCTTATTAGTATAGCCATATGTATTGCATCATCATATGGCCTCATCAAACATTTAATAATTAGGAAAACAGGTTACAGTCCAAAATCTAGAGAGTAGTGGATAGAGATGGAAATAAAGAAAGAAACAAAAGAAATTAAATTCTAGTGTTTTATTAATGTAAGCTTTGGAAAGAAAAAAAAGGAGATCAAGTGATCAATATTACTATAAATGAAGCCAGGTTCTCTAGTTATAATTTTCTCAAGATTTGGCCATTAACCATAATAAATTCTATATCTTATATAATTTTTAATAACCACAAAAATCCATGAAATTGATAGAATGCTTTATAAATGGATAATAGTTTACTGTCCCTCAATAAACCTCACCTTAGGCTCTCTCAGAAAACTATTTTAATTATAAAGCTTGCCTCTCTGTGGTTTATCATTTTGGTCAGTGTAATGCATCTGTTTTGGAGCTTACATTTTTCTAAGATAAAATAAACTTAATCCCAGAGTGTATTTCTTAATTTATGGACTATATGTACTTAGTCTTCCTTAAAAATTCCCTACTAAATTGAACTGCTCTGGGAAGCAGCATATCATATTAGGTAGGAACAGAGGCTTTCAAGTCAGACCACCTAGGCTAGGAATCCCAGGTTCACATATTTACAGCTGTAATCTTGGTTGTCTCATTTGCAATATGAGGGTTAAAAGAGTACCTATCTCCTCGAGCTACTTGTGAGAAAATTGGAGTAATGTGCCTAGCACCTAGAAAACACAATAAATCGTAATTATATTTATTATTGCAGTTATTACTACATGAAGCAATGGAGTGTGGTGGGTAAGAGCAGAGGCAGATGAGAGAAGGGGAAAGAGAACCTGGGAAAAAGCCTAATGACCTTTAAAAGGCTTAAGCTAAGAGGTGTCCTATTGTTTCTGCTCAGATGCCAGTGGTGGGACTAAGTAATTGGTCACATTTTGATGCAAAAGGAGATAGGGAAGAAATGGAATGTCCAGCTGGTTTGCTGCTTGCAGTGACAGCTCTAGACCCCTGAAGAGAGAGCACAGCACACATTTCGGTGGAGAACTATCCGTCTCTGCAACAAGAGCAAAACTAGCTGTCTCAACCCTATATATACATTTTTTTTTTTTGAAAACAATCACATAAACAAAGCTTTATGGGAGAGGTACTTGTACAAATCAAGGACACAGAGAATGAACTCAGAAAGAAATGAGGCTGGAAATGACAGGAAACAGTTCCTGGGATGTGTTTCCAGGACGGTGTCCACTCTGGCTGCTACTGTGCAGGGAGCCTCAGCAGACAGGTGCGCTGCTCAGCTGGAAAGGGAGCTGCAAAGGGACTGTGTAGGAAAAGCTTAAAACAATTTGTAGGCTGGGCGGCGCCTGTGGCTCAGTGAGTAGAGCGCCAGCCCCATATGCCAAGGGTGGTGGGTTCAAACCCGGCCCCGGCCAAACTGCAACAAAAAGATAAAATAGCCTGGCATTGTGGCGGGTGCCTGTAGTCCCAGCTACTCGGGAGGCTGAGGCAAGAGAATCGCGTAAGCCCAAGAGTTAGAGGTTGCTGTGAGCCGTGAGATGCCACGGCACTCTACCCGAGGGCGGTACAGTGAGACTCTGTCTCTACAAAAAAAAAAAAAAAAAAAAAATTTGTAGGAGGGAGGGAGCAGAAGGAGTGACAGAATTTATCTTCCACATTTCTTCCGATTTCTTCACCAACCAGAGTCTTCACTTGCCTGCTTCTTAAGGGCCCTGGCCTCACCCTCACCCAATGAGGGGCATCTGAGGTGGGTTCAGTGAACAACAGGAGAGACTCTGAGGAGGCACCTGAGACATCAGAAATATGCCCAAGATAGTCACCTTGAGGAAATAAATTAGCCTTTTTGTGTAATATAAATGTAAAACTGTATCAGCTTATAACAAAAATAGACTGAGTAGAAGCTATTATATTTATTATAACAAGATTTTAATTCAGAAATAAATGCTCATTTCTTGAAAAAGAGAGAATACTTTCTCTTCAAAAATAAACAAAAACACCCAACATTCTAGTACCCCAAATCACTAGCAAAGTTTTATTTTTCTGAAAATCTGGTTTGATTTGGGCATGTAATATACTGAGAAATTTCATTGAAGAAGCAGTTCCAGTTATTATTGACATCATTGATATTCATATACATAAAACTCACATCTTATAATCAAAGTATCATCTTCTATGGTGACAGGGGCCATACTTTAGACATTAATAAAATCAGGTATCCATTCAGCACTCTTTACTAAATCATTTGGCCCAAATGAGAATTTATAAGTGAGTTTTATCCTCCTCCATGAACAATTTTCCAGAATCAAAACCAGTTATGTGATAAAACTTAATCCCTCTAATCAGATTTTATATTTCACATGTAAGAATGATAAGGACCATTTGAGTCTATATTCTGGAATAGCAATTAATCCAAAATAAAAAGATGGCAGCTAATAACCTGTTGCATAAACTCTGAGCTTTGTCCATTATTTTAAGCCACATCTAGTAATAAGGGTGGAGGATGAAGGACCAGAGGATTGTTGCCTACATACATGCCCAGTCTTCATCGTGGAAACTACCACCAAGCAAAATCTGACCTTTGATATTTTATTAGTACACATTAAAAGACAATGGACCCCAAATATCCCATGAAAAATGGAAAACTTAATCTGAATCAGAGACAAAAAATATTAGAGAGAAAATACTCAATCAGTTATTATTGGGAAATGATGAAGATGGACTAAGAGAATAATAAACATCAGAAGTGGATAAGACCTAGCATCAATTTTTAATAACTTCATATCACTCCAACAAAGAGGCTTTTATATTGTCCAAAAAACAGTCACTCTTACATAATTCTATTTCAGTATTTTAAAAATCAGTCATTTCTATTTTAAGTTTACCCCCAGAAGAAATATATGTGCATTCTTCAATTTTTAAATTCATATTTAGTCAGTTTTTTAAAAGTTTATTTTTATAATGATGTACAATATGATCCATTGGCATCATGCAGTTTATTAACAGACTTTTTTCTTATGTTTTATAGCTGTAGAATCAGAAATACGTTTTCTATTAAAGGAGTCTTTAATTTCAGGCTTCTTGAATAAAATCTTGATCATCTTCCAAATAAATTCTACAACTTTTCTGAACTACTTATTCCAGTGCTTAACACTGAAATGCTGAAAATTTTCCCTTCTAATAATTCCTAGGCCTTTCTGCTGTAGCTTTGTGAATATGAACTACTGATCAGTACAATTTTTACACAGTCCTCTCTCTACTTGTCTCAATTTTCTCCTCTGAGGTTAAATGTATTTGTTGGTTTTAATCTTACTCAAATAAATTTACATTTATCTTTGATACTTATGAATCCACACCAAATCTTTATTTGCTTCAGTTCTTGCCTACAATCAGTGTAAATGGAAACATTGTGCTTTAACTTCCTATGCATTTCCCACTTTGTAAATCTCATTCTGAGATGTATTATTTGTTTTTGTTAACATATTGGACTAACCCAGATATTTTTCATTATAATTCTCCATGCAGTTCATCAATTGTTTCAATAGTATCTGTTGAACACTTACTGTGGGCCACTTGGCTAGATTTTGAAAAAATAAATGTAAGACGAACCCAGTTATCTGACTGCATAGCTGGAGGGAAGAGTCAGCCCCCCCAAATGGTTACAATTCACTCTGTGAATAACACAGAGGGTTGCAAACGAGTATGTTTTGAAGTAGGAGAAAGGGAAAGGAGTGACTTGCCCAACAATAAGGAGAACCTGTGGAGACCTTCTTGGAGTTGCATTGTGAAAATGAGCAGGCAAGCAGGCTGGGTTGAAGAGGGAGATAAATGTATTCTGGGTGAAAAGAATGAATGCATGTTCACATCCCAAAAGTATATAATTGTGGAAACGTGTTGTATTTGGTTGCTGCCATGGCTATAGCTAATGTGGACTAATGAGGAGAATAATTGGAAAAGGAATGAAAACAAGAAGGATGGGGAGGAGAGGATACAAAGCAGCCTGTATGTACCTCACTGATAGATTTGAACATTATCCTGTCAATAATATGCTTTCCAGGAAAATAATGTGAGGTTTGTAATTTAGGGGGGAAAAAAAGTCAAAAAAGTGAAGAATGAACTGAAAAGATTTTTATTGGTCACAAAGGCAAGAGCTAGAATAATTTAGGTGGGAGAAAATAAAAACTCAATTGAGGTTATGATCATGAGATAGAGAAGATGAAGCTAATTCTGGAATTGGGGCTGCTGTGCCTTTTGATTTTGGATGGCAAGAGAAAGGGCGAAGGGTTAAAAAATTTTCAGGTGAAATTATTAGTGATTATTTTTGAAGACAAGCCATAAAGAAAAGGGGCCAAGTCTGTGAACACAATGATTCCACTGAAGAGTCTGTGCTATCCTCTAGTGACGGCGTAGAAAAGGCCTGAGAGAGGGACGGAGGGAGGGGGGTGGGGCCTTGGTGTGTGCCACACTTTCTGGGGGCAAGACATGATTGCAAGAGGGACTTTACCTAACAAAATCAATCAGTGTAATCTGGCTTATTGTATCCTCAATGAATCCCCAACAATAAAAAAGAAAGAAAAAACAGTTCTGGCATGTGGAATAAGCTGTGGGCCAGAGTAACCCCCCGAGGAGTCAGCAAATGACAGGTGATGGTACAGGACTGGGAACATGACTGACACCCCCTGGAAGCAGTGAGCTGGGAGAGATAACAAGGGCCTAGAAGAATATGCCAGGGCTTACCAACAATTAGAAGTGGGGAAAGGAAGAGAAGTCAGTGAAAGAAAAAAGAAGGAAGAGTATAAAAAGAGAAAGAATTTGGTCTCAAACTCATCAGCTCAGGTGATTCACCCGCCTCAGCCTCCCTGAGTGCTAGGATTACAGGCATGAGCCACCATGCCCTGCCCAAAGAGACATAAAAAGTGAAAGAATTTGGAAAGAAAATATGGTATTTTTACAGCTCAGGAACAAGAGGGTTTTAAGGAAAAAGGTCGACAGAAGCTAACGATACAGAGTTCAGGTAAGATGCTGATGGGAAAGAAGGGCACCAGATTTTTTTTTTGTTTGTTTGTTTGTTTGTTTTGTCAGATCTGAAAATGTCTTTATTTTTTTTAGAAAATGGATTCCAGGAAGGTTAAAAAGCAATACCAGAGAGTATCGATGCAGAATTGGATGTAGTCATTCAAAGCATTCAAGTAAGAATATGGCAATATAAACATCCAAAAAGCATCCCTTAGATGTTCAAAACAAAATGTTTAAGTCATTCCTAACTAATTTAAGCTTTATAGCATTTCCTAGACAGGAGAAACTAAAACAGTTAACATTTGAAAAGTCCTGAAAGCTTTTTCCTTGGTTAATTAGACCGTTTGCCTTTGATCAAATTCCTTCTTTTTTAACATGAATAAAAAGTATTACAAAGGTCCACGGTTAAAACAGACAACATGTTGCAAATTAATTCTAGTATAATGTATTCCAACAAAGCTTAGAAAATAAAGATGTTGAGGTGGCTTTGGACTAAGTTTAATAGTCATCTCCTCTGCTGACAACTTCTTTGCATGTTGGACGCAACGGTATGGTATGTTCAAACTGTGCTGTACATGATCCTTTAATGTCACATAATGGTGGATATGGATCTACAATGCCCGAGTCACACAGATTCTTCAGAGCCATTAAATATTTACTTTCTCCTAAGCGATCAAGCCATCTGCGGCAGAAGGCAAGGGTGCCGAAGCCTTATCGGCACATGTCCAACATCAAAATTTTTCACGTAATGTGAACATTCCATGTCATCATGAACAACACCTTTTCCTGTACTACCAAAGGGTTCAATTGCATACACTTTTCCTTCTTCCATTCTTGTTGCCTCTCCTTTCACCATGGGCACTGTTTTCCCAGCATGTATTCTATACTGCCCAATTGAATGTCCATTCAGATTACGGATTGGTTTCACTTGTTATGTCTTCCCATCTATTTCAACTTCATAGGATTCCATAACTTCTTAGATGGCCTCCCCAACGTCTATGATGTTCACATAGACGAACATCAATTCCAGCACACTTTATTGCAGTATTACTAGCATCCTTTACAGTTTTTAATAATGTATCATATTTGGGATTAAAAGTGACAGTAAAAGCACAGTCAATAATCCTACCACTTATGCATGTTCCAAAATCTATCTTACAGATGTCATTATACTGTAATACTGTTGTGTCACCAGCATTGGGAGTATAATGGGCAGCACAATTATTGAGAGAACACCCAGTAGGAAATGCCAGGCCTGCATTTAATCCATTCTCTTTTATCAATTTGCGTAAACAGTCTTCTAACTTTTCACAGATTTCTATCATTGTCATCCCAGGCTGGATCCAACTCATAACATATTTTCTAACTTGTTGATGTGCTTCTGCAGCTTCTCGAAAATCATTCCAAATCTCTTCACTGGCCTGATCTAAGGCTTTCTTTTCTTCACTTGTAGTTCTCCAAGCAGCTGTTTGCCCATCTTGTGTGGGTGGATATTCTCACTCTTGTCCTTTGGGAAATACACCATTGGGATACAGGTCACATATTGGAACTGAGGGTCTGTTTGAACTTTTGATCTCTCCTTCCTTCCTTCCTTCCTTCCTTCCTTCCTTCTTCCTTCCTTCCTTCCTTCCTTCCTTCCTTCCTTCCTTCCTTCCTTCCTTCCTTCCTTCCTTTTCTTTTCTTCTTCTTCTTCTTCTTCTTCTTCTTCTTCTTCTTCTTCCTCCTCCTCCTCCTCCTTCTTCTTCTTCTTTCTTCTTCTTTCCAGTTGCTCCATCCCCATCACCATCTCCATCTTCATCATCATCATCTCTTTCTTTTTTTCTTCCAATGCTTGTTTTTCCAATTTCTTGCTACCTCATCCACTGAGGCTCCTGATTCTTTATCAGGTTCTTGTTGCCCTACTGCAGCAGCCCCTTTACTCTTCTTCTTCTTCCATCTTTTTTTCTTGGCTGCTTCTTCAGCCATAGAGGCAGCTTCCTCCTCCCTGTCATCTGCATCCAAGTCACCATTCAGGTGGCTCCCGAGGCCGCTGCCTCCTCCACACCCGCCATGTTGCCTGAGAGAGTGTGAGGGAATGAGAGCGGCACCAGATTGTGTTGATCTGAATGGTCAAGACCTTTTAGAAAAGTCAGATGTCAGTGGTTAGGAGAGAATGGAACATGATCAGACAGAATGTGAATGCAAAACAAGGAAGAATCTGGCAATAATGAAAGGGAAATAGGTAAGACCAAGAAAAAGTCAGGTTGTGGAGCTGATGCTTGCTTTTCCTTTTTTTTTTTTTTTTTTTGGTACAAAGAATTGAATTGAGCATAGTTACAAGCTAAATGATATAATCCATTTGAGAGTAGGAGAAAGGGACAGCTCAGAAAATAAGACACAAGATTGGATAAAATTAGGAACTAGAGAGGTATAAGCTTTGAGCTCCCTTTGGGGCAAGACAGGGCATGCCTTGTGGGTCATTTATGGACCATGTGGCACTGATGGGCCAGGTAATGTTGATACTGGTAGCAGCAACTTGTCATATCCAGGCAAGCAAGTTCATTAGGTAAGAGTCACAGATCCAGGCTTGGAATTTGGAAGCCAGAGGGAAAGGGAGAAATGTTGACACTTATAGAGAAAAAGTAAAATATGTGAATACTTGTTCTTGGACCTAAAAAAGGCATTGATTTTTAGGTAAATAAACTAGTAGGAGGAAGATAGAGGTATGGTGGGGAGGCCATGTATTCTGTTGTGATCAAGGACTTGGAACTTGGAGTCAGATAAAAGTGAGTTCATATCTCAGGTGGGGCACATCCTGAGTGTGTGATCTTACATAAGGCACCTGGTCACTACCTGTTTGAGATTGTTCATGTGTAAGTTGAAGGCAATAGTAATATTTTTATCAGATTGTTTTAAGGGATAAATGAGATATCAATATAAAGTGTTCATAGAGCAAGATAGGAAGCTGTCATTAAAGTTTATATATTTTTTTATTTTAATTATACAAACTAAATATGAAAAGTGTGAAAATTTGCGAAGTTTCCAGCATAAAAACTCCATGATGCCTGTGAAGTAGGAGTAAATCACTGGATGGGGCAGACTAATGAGGCCCAAAGCTTTGGAAAAGAGGTGTCATGAGGAAGAAGAGAAAGGGACCAGAAACACATCAAAAGTTTACCCAGCAAAGTCGAAGACCCAGCCGAAGGAGGTCTTGTTAGTCCAGTATTCGGTGGTATGAGAAAGATCACAGAGGGACAAGCAGATGAGAAGGGTATCAGTGGAGGGAGTTGCTGACTGTTGAATCAGGGACCACTGCTGGTCACAAAAGAAGTGAACTCAAGAGGGGCTTGAGAGGCTGGGAGACTGCACAAAAGTGGACGATTTCAATAACTTCAGAATCACACATGATAACAGAGTGGCAGTGAGGAAGGCTCTGGAAGTGGGATTTTGGAGTGAGAAGCAGCACAAAGACTTCTGAAGTGGAGAGGAAGTGAAGGGATGAGATCAGGAGGAATGGAAGAGACAGGGCGATGTGGAGAAAGTGCTCAGGTGGATGATGCCATGAGATTATTGAGAGAGTTCCGAGGGCAAGAAACCTGAGCCAGCTGCCATGTGATTTAGTCCATGATGCTGACAAGAACATTTTCGAGATTGACATCACTAGAGTATGATAAGACTGTGGAAAGCTTAGAATGCTTTTTACCCACAGGTTTCCTCTGTATCCTATGGAGTCTATAGGTAATATTACAGATACTGAGGCTAATATGGGATCCATAAAGAAGAGCCAATATTTTCCTTTAACCTGGAGGCCCAGTGCCCAGCAAAGTGACTCCCACATTGATACACAGCAGGTGTACAATAATTGCTCAGTGAATGATCCGTGACATCCCACATTCTATCTAAATATGAGTCCATTAAACCGTTTGTCACTTCTAAATCACAAACCAAAGACTTCATACCCATTGGGAAAAAAATACAAATCTTAATTTTTGTAAAATTGGAATTTTAAGATACCCAAGTCTCCCTTCCAAATCACAAATGATAGTTGCATTTTGGTATTTTTCCTTCATTCATTAATTCAGCAAATACTCATTGAACAACAACTATGGGCCAGGCAATCTTCCACACATTGGGAAAAACAGTGGAGGGAAAGGCAAACAAGGCCCAAGCTCAGGGAGCTTAATTCAAATGTAGCGGGGGTAGGACACAGACGGTCAGCATATAAAAATATATATGTTAATTTCTGTCGGGAGGAGGGCTGCAGCGAAATTAAAATAAGTAGTGAGCCAGAGAGTAACCAGGAGCACTGAAGCACAACTCTTTTATACAAGACAATCAGAAAACACCTCTAACAAGGTGACATTTAACTGGGACCTAATGGATAAGAGGGAACTGGCCATGTGAAGATCAGGAAATATTCTAGGCAAAAAGGTAGGGCAAAGGACCTTCTGCGAGATCAAGTTTAACAGAAAAGGACAAAAGCAAGATCACTATGCCTGTCCTAGAGTCTAGTGTGCAAGCCATAACTTTCCCCAAATTCATACATGTTTAAGCATGAGTCTGAGCACAGCGTATAGGCAAATTTCAAGCCCTGCGTAGTGGTGAAGAATAGGCTCTGAGCGACACTGCCGGCATCTAAATCCTGGCCCCTCAATTTCTAGCTCTGTTATCTTGAGGAAATTTAACGAATCATTTGACACACTTTCTTACCTGAAATATGGTAATAATAAGAATACCTACTTCATAAAGCTGCTGTAAGATTTAAATGAATTATTAATAATAGTTGTAAAGAACTTAAGGAAGGGTTTGACACATAAAAAGTGCTTGTTATATAAAATATATATATAATACTACATATAAGACTGTATTATATAGAAAAGATAATCCCTTTGTTATTATTAGTGATTATTTTTGTTGGTTCTGAGTATCACCTAATTTAATTAACTCTATAGGAAGGATGTCGTTTTTAATTTTCCTGCATCACAAATCACCTAACAATGAACACCATAATCATACTTTGAGATTTTCCACAATAGTAATCGCCTGGCTGGCAAAGTGTGGGTAAATCATTAAACACTTTCATGGATCAAAATATGAGGTATTTAAAGGTGATGGCAAATCTTGAGGAATTTCTTATGAAGTCACTATTAAATAAAAAAGGGAAAGGCAGGTATATTATAACTTTTATCCTGTCAACTGAATTTATCCTGCAGGAAACTTATGCTTGGCTTGTACAATGTTTTGAACAAAAATTATACAGTTGTCCCCCCCCAAAAGCCCTCACAACTTATTTTTTAAAATTCCAGAGATGTGGCTTCAGACAAATAGTATTTCTATTAAGCTCATAGAATTAGACAAAATAGTTATGAGGCAACATATGTGACAGATAATATCTTTCAATATTTTTACCATTATATTATTATTTTATGTATTATGCTCACGTTCATGTTGAAAACATTGCCCAAAAAACTATTATAGGCTATGTATATTAAAACTGATAAAGTAATGGTTTTTCTTTAATAAATTTTAGTTACTAAAAATGTTTAATAATTGGAGTTATGAAAATTTAAAATTATATGTGTGACTCACTTGTATCAAATGAAAATAAGAAGCAGCAAATATAAATGATATTCCTATAAATTTATTATTATGAATTATCAAAATAAAAACAAATTTTAACTAACATCTACACTGTAATTGGGTAATGATAAAGAAACTATACATTATAATCTATTTAGTATGTATTACATTTATTAAATAAAATTATACATATACTTACAGGTATAATCTTAATATCTAAATTGTGAATTTCCAGAAGGCATAGTTGGTACAATAAATACAGTATTTACTGAGTTTGTTAATATAGGAAACACAAACCTAAAAGGAGTCTTTGAGATTAATTAATCT
The DNA here is from genome assembly GCF_027406575.1 of Nycticebus coucang. Lineage (NCBI taxonomy): Eukaryota > Metazoa > Chordata > Mammalia > Primates > Lorisidae > Nycticebus > Nycticebus coucang. The sequence continues at coordinate 129,380 of NW_026515601.1, read as the reverse complement.
GCCTGCTCACTTCTCAGATGATGTATGTAACAAGGCTCTATATAACGTTTCTAAAGTCACAAAACTAAAAATTAACAATTTTTCGCATTATAGTATGATTTATTAATTTTTCTTTTCCTTTAAAGTGTAATAATTTGTGACTTACAATGGTTTTATGTTATCAATTGAATAGCAATATTCCACATTATTGAGTAGCAGATTTTAAACTTTTTTTAATAATTACTAAAAACACTATTTCAAAATGTCAACATTTTAAATATTATTTTTTTATATTATCTATAATGAGTGATATAATTTAAAAAATAGACTTCTAATTTTATATGGTAAAAATTATAAAGTCTCAGGCAGCGCCTGTGGCTCAAAGGAGTAGGGCGCCGGCCCCATATACCAGAGGTGGTGGGTTCAAACCCAGCCCTGGCCACAAAAACGGCAAAAAAAAAAAAAAAAAAAATTATAAAGTCTCAAATGAAAAATTCCTTCAAATTAGGTTTCCAGGAGATTGGAGCAAGGCTTTATATTATAACTATGTATAGCTACTAACTCAATAAAACCTATTTTCTTTGAAATGTATCTACAATGTTATATGCTTTTTAATCTTATTTCATTTTGGTTTACAGAAAACTGGGCACAAAGCAGAAAGTGTGGATTTGTATGGGGCACATATAGAATGGGCCAAGGAAAAATCAAGCAGAAAGAATGTCTTTCAGGTAAGAATGCTACATATATTCAGTTTATTCCTATTTCCTCTAAATCAGAGCTTTCTTGAGTAATCAAAGTAAGATTACCTTCTTGTGATGTGTTCATGTGCAAGAACTAGTTTTCTGAAGGTTATTACGAAAAATTGACTTGTTGAATCTTGTGTTTGGTTTGTTGTTTTCCCCTGATGATTAGTTGCTATCTGAACACAAAATATCTGTCGTGCATGAATTAGTTTTACACACAGATCATTGAATTTTGTGCTATCTTTTATGGTTTGGGGTTTAATTGTGTTGGAGTTTGAAATTGAGAAGTAGTATTTGAGTCTTTTGTACAGGCCAAGTGGCTAATCTGAATATTAAGACTAATAGTCATAGCAGGCATTATAAAATGGTTAAGAAGACATATTTGGTAGAAATGAAGGGGTGTCTATGACTATGGCAGGTGTTGGGGAGATGTAGTTTTTGAGTATATTTATTAGGTGTGTCTGGTGAGTGTTGTACGTTTTTGTATATGGTTTATGAAAGGTGCAAGATGTGTAATAGTGTAGGGACCTCAAGTGTTAAATAAAATTTGATATATTTATTATTAGGTGAATTAAATAACTTTATACATTTTTATCTTGATGGAAGGGTAGAATGTCTATCTTTTGAGTCATTGTTACAGTCTCAGTTAATTAAGAAGATAGAGGGATGTATTGTTCTAACTGGAGTTTGCTGTCCTTTTCTCTCTGTTGTGGTCCACGAATCCCAGTCATTGACTGTCTTAAACATTTCTTGATGAAAAGGGGGCAGTGTGAATAGTGGGCTCTGGAATCAGTTCTGTGAGGGCAGAAGTGGATATTTGTTTAGAGCAGTGTTTTTCAACCTTCTTTATCTCGTGGTGCACATGAATCTATATTTAAACTTTTGTGGCACACGTAAATTATGTTGATCAAAAAAAGAGTAAAAAAAAATTGTGCTTTGAACTTCTTTTGAAAATAATGAAATTTAAAAACTATCATGGCACACCTAAGATCCAGATCCTCTCACGGCACACCTGTGTGCCATGGTCAACAGGTTGACAATCACTGGTCTAGTGGTTGTTTTTATATAGGCATGTGTTTTGTTTTTGTAAATGCAGATATCTTGTGGTGACTAGTATTTGTAAGTGGATAGTCTCTAAAGTGTAGATTGTGGTTGAAAGGGACAGTGAACTGGTCCCCTCTTTAAAAAGTTTGACGATCCCTGAAACAGAAATCATTTTACCACAAAGATATTTGCACCAGAATGTTTATTCCAGCCCAATTCTTAATTGCCAAGTGATGAAAGCAACCCAAATGCTCATCAACCCACATGTGGATGAACAAATTGTGGTATATTTATACTATGGAATACTATTCATCCATAAAAAGATGGAGAGTTTACATTTTTTGTTTACCTGGATGGAAGTGTAACACATTCGTCTTAGTAAAGTATCTCCAGAATGGAAAAAAATGTGTCCAGTGTACTCGGTACTATTATGAAACCAATGTATAAACACTTACAGACTCATATGTGTGATAAAAGACAAATATAGTCTAGTGAAGGGGAGGAGAGAGGAGGGATAAGGGAGGGGAAGGAGGGAGGGCAATTGGCCAGAGGAGGGAGGGCATTTGGTGGGATCTCACCTAATGTGCACAATGCAAGGGTATATTTCAAATTAACTAAGAGTGTATTTTAAATGTCTTAACTCCCCCCCAACAAATAAATAAACAAACAAACAAACAAACAAACAAAAAAACAAGTAAATGAGGTAATGGTGATCTTAATCTGTTTAATTTAAGCATTCCACATTGTATATCAAATCATGACATAAATGTATAGTTATGATTTTAATTAAAATTAATAAAAAGAGGGTGGTGCCTGTACCTCAAAGGGGTAGGGCACCGGCCCCATATGCCCAAGGTGGTGGGTTCAAACCCAGCCCCGGCCAAAAACTGCAAAAAAAAAAAAAATTATTCAATGAACTGTGAATGAACACAAGTTAACCATACATAGATCAATATTCTCTCTACGTCCCACTATTTCATTTGGATGCTTGAAATGCAATTCTGATGTCTTTGGACATGACTTACTTGCAAACTGCCTAAATGAAGCAGAAATCATTGGTTTTGTTTTTGTCTCAGTGTGTCTATTTATTGTTTGTAAAAATTACGTTAAATTTTTCACTTTTTGCAAGTGTTAATAAGTAATATCTTATCAGTGTCCAGGTCTTACACAACTTTTTTCAAACTTCATCCTACGTATTTAGTATTTTTGATGGTATTGTACATGGAATTACAGTATTAACAGACTTTTCCTTTTAGAACAGTTTGATATTTACAGAGCAGTTCAGCAGATAATGTAGAGTTTTCAAATACCCCCTGCACAGATGTCATGTAATCCTTACATTAACAACTTTTATGGTACATTTGTTTTAATTAACAAACCAATATTGATAACATAATCAAGTATCCATTTGTGGGAGGAAGATCACGGATAGAAAGTGCCACTTTCGTCACATTGTATCAGGATACATACTGTCAACATGATCTATGACTCTTGACATGGACCTTGCTCATCTGGCTGCCATAGTGTTTGTGTGATTTCTCCAATGTCAAGCTATTCTTTGTTCCCTCTTCCATCATGTGCTCATTGGAAGGAAGTCAGTATGTCAAGCCCACACTTATGAAATGGGGCGTTGTGGTCCCGAGTATTAGGGTACAATATCTACACCATTTATTGAAAATGAAAGATTTCTCTCTTCTCCCCCACTTATTAATTTATCTATGTAGTAAATATCTATGGACTCAAAGATTTTTAGCTTATGTTATGAGTTATAATTCTATACTCCATTTTTGTTGCTTAAGTCGTTAAAGCTTTTGCCCTTGAGAGCTTCTTCTACTGGTTTTGTTTGTACTGTCGTGTTGAAATACGATACTGATGGATGGTGTTGTGGTTTGGGGTTTTGCTTTGTTTTGTTTTTAAGCACTTTTGAGTAATGTTAATCAAGGCTGAATAAAATAGTTTGCGATTTAGAACTTTTTCATTTTTTATTTATTTGCATTCTTCAAGTTTAGAACAGCAGAAACCCATTTGGAATAAGTAAAACAAAGTACTTCAGTGGCTCAGGGGAAACAAAGTCCACCGGTCAATCAGGCATAGCTAGATCAAGGTAAACCATGTAAGAACCCAATCTCTATTCTCTCCTCCACCCCAATCTCTTTGATTTATGTTCTGTTGTATTGACTTCTCTTTGGCCAGTTTCCCTCCAGGGATGGCTCCACTGCATATTTAAAGCCTTACAGTTGTAATGTCATCAAGTAATGGAAGGATTTTACTTTCAACATGTGCATAGAAGTCTCCAAATTGAAACTTTGCCCTGTCTTGGGCACATGTACGCTCTTGAACCAGATGCTGTTGTGGAGGGATTGAATTCTCAGATCAGCCAGGTCCAGTCACCAGCCCAGATGAATCTAATTGAGGTCAGCCCCTGTGAAGCGTTGGGACTGAGCATAGTGGACGTTCCCTGATGAAATAAGGCTTCCAATACCAGCTGATAGGAGTCGATGCTGGGCAGGTTACAAACAGAAGCCCTCACAGGTGATGATCAGCATGCACATGTTTTGGTTTGCCTCTTCTGCACTGCAGTAGAATTCTTCGTCCTTATTTCTCCTCCTTCAGGCTGGAAGTCATACCAAATTCATTTGTGGATACCTTCTTTCTCTTCTTTCCAGATTCATCTTCAGTGTTTGGAAAGTGACCAATCCTGGAACGATGAATCCTTGTTCTGATGAATGAATTTTTTACATGCATGACGTATCGATTGGTGTGTGTAAATAATGAAAATACAATAAATCCATAAACACAAGATAATCTGAGAAACGAATATTATATAATCTGATGAATGTGATCCTCTTCTTGTTTCTGAAAGACTAATTATTTTACATATCTGCTGATAATCATGTCTGAGTCTTATACAGCACATCTTAGTTGCCAGCATTTTCTATCTGGTCATTTAATCTTTATAACAATCCACTGAAGTATAGATGCCTTTACAGTGCCATGTTTCAGTAAGATGAATGCCTCAGTAAGAGTGAGAGCTGGGCCTATGAAGGTGGGGAGTCTGGATGGAGTCCACATTCTTTTTTTTTTGCAGTTTGTGGCCGGGGCTGTGTTTAAACCCACCACATCTGGTATACGGGACCGGTGCCCTACTCCTTTGAGCCACAGGTGCTGCTGGATTCCACAGTCTTTACCACTATGCATTCCTGTCAGGCACTGAGCTGAAGCCTGCCATGTGAGTAGGACAGAGTCTCCCATTTTAAAGACTTGTGCAAGCAGGAGGCAGACATCGTGTGCATACACATGAAAAGTGCTTGTAGTCAGAACAGCCCTGAAGGGGAGCTGTGTCTTGGTCCATATCACTAAAAGATATTGCATGAGGGCCTGCTCACGTACTGAGGCTGTAGTGGGGCAAGGTGATGTACTTAGAACCTCCCAATGTCATATTGTGTGGTGAATGCTTTACTATGTTTATGCTAAGTTTGGATTAATGTTGACATAGCACTGACTAGTCTTATGATTAGATTACATATCAGAAATGGTTCTTATGAGCATGTAATTGTTGATATATTGATTTCTTATGACCTTAATAACTGGCACACTAGGATGCAATGTATGGTGTACATTGGATATTTATTTTTCCATTCTTGCAACACTTTACTAAGAAGAATGTATTTCAACTTCATCCAGGTAAACGTAAATGATGTAGAGTTTAATAAAAGACTAATATAGTCCAGTTCAGAAGTAGAGGGAAGCAAGGTGTGGGCATTTGGCAGAAGGAGGGAGAGCGTGAGGCAGGATCTCACTTAATGTTCACATTGTCGTGGTGTATAACACACCCTTTGAGGGGCTCTTCAACAAAGTTCTTCAGGAAATTTACCCTGAAATGGGAACAATGTAACCTCATATTGTAACCTCATAGTATTTAAAAAATATATAAAAAACATACTAAAAATAAAAGAACTGAGGAAGATAATTTGCTACTTACTGGTTGTTTCCTAAGGATCAAATACAAAATTGAAAGATAAAGGCGTTGCATCTGAATGTGAACATTTTAATTATTTGTATTATCAATTGTGAGTCTAGGCTTTGGGAGATAATAAGGCAAATTCCATGTCAGAGGAACAGTGATTCCGTTCATTTGCACCTCATGTCAATATGACACCAATGGGACAATATTTCTGACCCCTCTGCCTTTTACAGAGAAACAAACTGGATCATACTTTGATAAAACCCAAACTGATGGGAGCATATTCACAGATACACTTCGATGACTGCTGATCTGTGGTTCAGAAGAACATGTGTGGGTTAAGGGGAAGAGGGCTTAGGTATATGATGTTGAAAATAATTTTCTCTTGTTTTAGTGTACTTAGTGGCAAAGGTCATCATCAGCTGGGGATGGTTGTTAATCCAGAGCGTTCTGATTTCTTTCCTCATATACTAACAAAGGGAACTTGGCATTCATCTGTTCCTGATGGAATTCTGCACTCAGGTGGTGGCTTTCAGCAGCAGGTTCTGTTAGAAAAAATAAAGGAAAGAAAAGATTATATTACAGAAATGAGCTCAAAGCTAAGCTAACTCCTCACTTCTCTAAGGATGGTATGTGGACCAGCAGCTTCCACATCACCTCAGAACTTTATAGAAATGCAGAATTTCAGCCCCACCTCAGAGCTACTGAACCAGAATGTACCTTTTATGAGATTCCTAGGAGATGTCTGAACACAGTAAAATTGGAGCTAAAGTAAAAATAGAAAGTCAGCAGTTGGATTTGTCAGTATCATCTGATGAATCCTGATTGTCCTTAGCGGCTGAAGCAGTTTATCTTTACCTGGCAGCCTGGACATTCAGATTCCGTTCAGCCTGAGATCCTGGCACATGATTAGAAAAGGCTAGCCTGACCACCAAAGAAGGGCAGAGATTCCTTGCAACACAGGCCCACGCAATCTGGGGCTCCTGGCTACCCTAATGTGGTCAGGGTTGAGAGGTGGAAACAGCAGAAGCCCCTCAGGCAGCAGAAAAAAAACCGCTTGGGTCCAGGCACTGGAGTAAGCAGTGAGCTCTCCAGGAGCTTGGTGAGCAAGCCACCCCTGGAATGGGAGGAGAATAGTACCCTCTGCTGACAGTGCTGGACATCCCTGCTTCTGGCAAAGGAAAACTGTTTCATAGGTCCAGGTCCATTGTCATAGAGCAGGCAATGAAGCATGAATTTGGAGCTGACAGGCAATACCTTAATAACAGCACAATAGGATGCATTTAACCAGTTTCCCATTAGCGGACGTGTTGGTGTTTCCCGTTTTTCACCATTCTCAACAATGTTGCTATGAGTGACCATAGGCATACAGATTCTCACACTTGAATGATTATTTCATGAGAATTTGAAATTGCAGAGAGGGACATGAGGGGTTTTACATCCCATTCTAGTGTTAATCAAGTAAGTCCTGGGCTGAAGTTTGCTGGTGAAAACATAGAAATCAGCAGCTGCCCAGATTACTTAGGGATGCTCAAAGGCCTTAGTGGGAGTTAGGCAATGTTGCTTTTTTTTTTTTTAAGATTCACTGTAGATAAAAGAAGAAGAGTTATTTACTAAATCCTCAAAGGCCCCAGGTTTCCTCTTTCATCTCTGAATGATCTTAGCCATTGGGGGCTCTCCCAGGATAACACACCCCTAGCCTGCCACACCAGAGGACCATCATAGCTCCTTCAATTCCTTCTTTGTTTGGTACCTGAAGAGCCTATTTTTCACCCTTGGGAATATTTCTATATTTGTCTTGTGCTATTTGAAACATGTACAGGTGTTTGTACAGAGAACCAGGAGGTCCAAAAGGCCCTGTTTCCTGCATGGAAGGCATGTCCATCCTTCCTTTCTTTGCCCCCCTTTATCCTCAACACATCCTCACCCAGAAATCCCTTCAGTTCAGCCTATGGGTGGTCACTGCTTGAAGACATACTTTAATCCATTCATCAGCTAAGCACCCTCATTATGCCAGGCAATCCGTACACGGATCCTGAAGGACAGATGCTGTTGCCTCCATTTTGTACACATGGAAACTATGGGTAAAAAGCCTAAACGACATCTGAGGTGCAGTGTTTGACTGTGACACCAGATTCCCCAGTGGAAGCCCAACGCATGGCCACGTTTTAGAAAATATTGCAATTACTGGAAGGGGGAAAGGGCCAGTGGGCTTCTGTCCTGACTCAAAAGGCCTCACTGTGCCGTGCCTATGGTATCTGGTGGCTTCTAAGGAAGTCCTTCCCTGTTAGTTCTGGCCCAGGTGGGGGCTTCCTCCAGTGACCCTTCCCATGGTCGCCCGAACACCTGTTCACACATACAGAGGGTCTTTCCTAAGACTTTGTTTCTCAGAGGCCCCGTTGTGTTTGGAGTTCTTGATCCAGCCAGGTGTTACCAGTCAAGGTGCGGTGCTTCCTTCCAAGAGTCAGGCCCTTCTGGCATGGTTCACCTCTTAGAGATGTTACCGGGCAGAGATTAACAACAAGCAGTGAAGGTTTCACCAACCTTTCCTGAGCATCAGGCGGAAGTACAGGATGGGGACCACCCACCTATGTCTTTGATTATTGCTTCCCAGAAGAGCCAGTCATCCGTTACTTTTGTTAACTTACATATTTTTCCCAATTTCAGATTCACACAGAACACACACAAAAATACATCCACAAAGACCCCGAAACATCATCGCAATATGTAACCAAGACGATCTTGAAACTATTCTTCTCTCCTTACAATTATTAGTAACTGTTTGGTATGTTACTAATAACATACTAATTACATTTTAATGGACTATTTCCTGGGCAAAGTCAGGTGCTCAGCAAAATTGAACAGGGAGTTCCATATGGCGCCTGTCCCCACTCGCTCAGAGCCTTCAGACTACCAACATCCCCCACTGGAAAGGCACATCTGGAACAATTGAATAACGTACATTGATATGCCCTTATTATCCAAAGTCATAGCTTACATCAAGGCAACAACTTGATATTGTACATTCTCTGAGTTTGGACACATGTCGTGTATCCACCACTATAGTATCATACCGAGTAGTTTCACTGCTCTAAATATTCTTTGTGCTCTGTCTGTTCTTCCCAACCTTCCCCACAACCCCTGGCAACTACTAATCTTTTCACTGTCTCTAGTTTTATTTTTTCCAGAATATCATATTTCAGCTTGTATGGCATATAGCAATTTCAGAGTGGCTTGTTTGTATTTTTAAAATGTTTTGTGCCTAAGCTTACATGACTGTTCGTGTATTATATATTCATTAACTAGTGATAATATCAAACACAGTTTAGCAACTTTCTTCCATAAAAAGTAAGTCTTCTCCATATTTTCTCAACAGTATGAACAAAGATTAGGGTATCAACCACAATAGTCACTAACCGACTTGAACATTTACTGTGCCATGTACTGTTCTACTGTAACTGTTTTCCACCTGCAACGTGGACTGTATTGTGCCCCCCTGAAGAGCATATGTTGACGTGCTAACCCTCAGTATGTCAAACTGTGACTGTACGTAGACAAAGGACCTTTAAGGAGGTATTGAAGTTACAATGAGGTCATTAGGGTGAACTCTAATCCAACGTGACGGTTGTCCTTAAATACGGTGGAGATTAGGACATGAACACACAGACACACACAAAGGAATGATTATGTGAAGAGGGATGAAGAAGACAGCCATGTATAAGGCAGGGAGAGGGCTTCGGAGGAAGCCAATCCTGCGGTCATGATCTTGAACTTCCAGCCTCCAGAACTCTAGGAAAATAATTGTTCATGCCATCAGGTCCGTAGTACTTTCTTATGACTTCTCTAGCAAACTACTATAATGTGTAACATTTATTCTTGCCGTAGCCTCAAAAGGCAAGTACTACTGTCTGCGTTTTATAAGAAGAAACCTGAGGCCCAAGGAATTTTATAAGAAGATAAATAACTTGCCCACGATCCACCACAATGTAATATCCAGCTACCAGGATATGCTGTGCTACCATAAAAATCCCCAAATCTTAGTTGGTTAACACAACAAACGGTTACCACTGACTGATGTGGACAGTGTATCAAGGGTTGGTGAGGGATACTTCTTCCTAGTTTCTCAGGGTCCCAGACTCATGGGCCCTTCATCCCAACCTGTTTCCACAGGCTCCTGAGATCAGGGAAGGGAACATGGTGAACCTATGTTGATTCTGAAGTTTCTGCCTTCTCATTATTTCCTCTTACATTTCCCCTACTAAGGCAAGTCATTAGGGCACATCTGTCTTCAAAGGGCTAAAGGAAGGAAGCATAACCCCACCACGTGCCCAGAAGGAGAGGAAAACCAGGATGTTTATGGATAGCGTCATGGTAGGTACACAGGGCAAGCAAGCTCAGGGTGAACATGTCTTCCCCGATACAGGCGGGGCAGTGTGGGGCAAAAAATTCTCTTCACCTGGAGAGAGGTCTGGTCTCTGGCTTCAGCTACTGGGAGGAAATCTCAAGGTCCCTGGAGTGTCCTGCCTCATCACAACATCGTTATCTGCCTGGGGGCTTTAGCCATGAGACAGTCTAAGAAGGTGATGTATGTTGGGTGCTTTGGGACATGCCATATGACTTCTGACCTCCTGAGGGGCTGAAGGCTAATGGTCAGCTACACACACACAATGTGATCAAGTTCACAAAAAAGCCTGAACACTTGGGGATCGACTGAGCTTCCTGGGTTGGCGGGACTCTGTGTGTACTGCCTCACCTTGTTGATACTAGGAGGGGAACGTGTTCCCAGGACATGAGACTGCACATCTGGACCTGCTCCAGATTCTGCTCTAGGTGTCTCTTACTTCCGCAGTTCTAATATGCATCCTTTCACTCTAAGAAACTATACTCACTAATGTAACACTTTCCGGAGTTCTGTGAGTCATTTGGTCTTTTCAACCAAAAAGGTGGTTGTGGGAGCCCCTAAATTAATAGCCAGCTGGTCTGAAGTGAGGGTGGCCCTGGGATCCCCTGAACATCTAAGTATTCATCTTTTCCTTTTTTTATTTTTATTTTCATTTTTTAAATATTTATACTTAACATAACACTTTATCCTATTGCTCTGCTGAGACTTTTCCTCCATTTAGAGAAGAGAACCCATCTTTTAGTGGTTGCCACTTCCCTCTTTCCAAATTAGGTATAATTTGACATAGGAGAATTACAAAATTCACTTTTCAGTAATACAATCCAATTTAATTTTTTATACAGCTTGAAACTGAGGGTTACAATACATACATTTGAAAATAAAATGACATCTTTTCACATAACTTATTCTGAACAGTAAAAATTAACTTTATGTACCTGACCGTCAACTTCCATGCAAATGAAGAAGCAACATTGTCAAACAATATATCAATATTCCCAATGATGGTTATTACTGAGGTTTCAATTTCTGACTATCTTACAAAGTTAAAATTTGTTCTCAGAATTTTGTTTTTAAAAACCCTTTTGGAAGTGCTTTTATTTCTTCAGGGTGATGGCAACGTAAATTGTGAAAACAATGTGTAAGGTGTCAAAGATAGTATAAAAATACATACAGATACACAAATATAATAAATATTCCTGTTTTTTTCTGATTCCAAAAGCAGATATCTAGCCATCTTCCTTAAATGGTATCAAAAATCTCCAAAGAGCATCTAGGTAACTGGAATATGCAAAACCACTCTATAAGAAACAGATAAATTGGAAGTAGGGCTTCTGTCACAAACAGGATGGCTATAAAGCAAACAATCTATGGAAACATTCGTATGTTGGAAGTGGCGACAGAAACACAGGTATTTTTCTTGTTGTTTTAAGAACAGCTATTCTGATTTTTATAACCCTAAATTCTAATACATCAAACAAAAGGTATTAACATTTCACTTAAGATCACTCAGCATCCTCAGCTTTCAAAGAAATATAGTAAACACCTTAAAACCATGAAAATAGTGTTAACAAACTATACTCTAAATTAGTATGTGACCCCAAATGTTGGTCTTCTTAACAGGTGATGGGCAAAATCCCAATCGTAGAACAATCTTCAGAAAAGTTGGCATGACACTCATATTCACTCTTCTCCCAAAGAGGATGGGCATGACAGTGGGGCTCCTGGGCCTAAGCATCTGGTTGTAGTATAAAGCAGGAAAGGGGAAATGACCGGACAGGGCTCTCGGAGGGGAAATCACTAAGATACAGCCTGAAAGTACGGCTCAGGAAGGTAGATTTTGTAACTTAGAGTGTGGGTGAGGTAGCCCCCAGTGAGGTCTCATAAGTGGAGGGTAATAATCCCTCATCCCTTGTAGGATTTCATTGTTTGAAAATGATCTTGAAGTTCAGCTTTATCTTGGAGACCACAGTATGTGCTGCCTTTGCCATTTTCCTCCTGCCATTTCTCAATCAATGTCTCATCTCCGGTCCTCTCTGGCAGTTTGGCCCCTAAGAGCTTGGTGGCAAAAGACTGTTAGCATGGCAGAGCCAGACGTGAGCTACTTCCCTCCAGGAAGGCAAAGCTCTAAGAGCAGGCAGGACACACAGGCCCGCTGTCTGCTGCCTCCTCGCCCCACCTCCCTGGTGGCCTCATGGGGCCATTGTCTGCCTCTCCGAGATTATATGTTGGTGGACTTGTCCTGTGATATTTGTGTGACGCTCATGCCTATGAATGTGGACAGGGAAGAATTGAATTGTATGAGTGTTGGCATGTTGGGAGCGCCAGGCTCAACTGCTTCAAGTTTACGGGCACCCAGCTGTCACTGGAAAGTATGTACTCCCCGCCTCCCCACCCCCACCATCCAGGTCTGCCAGCCCTTAAAGGCAAAAACCTTTTGAAATTCAGGGTCAGCACTTGCAGCCAGACAGTGGTTGTACTGTCCACCTTCAGATAGCAGGGCCCTAGAAAACTTGAAGCAGTTAAGTCCCAACATGCCGCCACTCATACAATTCAATTTCTCCTCAAACATAGGCAGGAGCATCAGACAAGTAACAGGACAAGGCCTCCTACATATCATCTTGGAGAGGCAGACAACGGCCCCATGAGGCCACCAGGGAGGTGGGGTAGGAGGCAGCTGACAGCAGGCGTGGGTTTCCTGTCTGCTCTAAGATGAGAGCTTTGCCCTCATGGAGGGAAGTGGCTCACCCCTGGCTCTGCCATGCTAACAGTCTTTTGCCTGTAAGCCTTTAGGGGCCAGGTGGCAGAGAGTTTGGGAGATGAGGTCTTGACTCGGAATAGAAAGGAGGAAAATGGCAAAGGCAGCACACACTGTGATTATATCTTACAAGGGACAAAGCAGCAGGAAATGGAGAAAGAGTCCTCTAAGGCAGTGGTTCTCAACCTGTGCGTCGTGACCCACAAGAACTGTATTAAAGGGCCACGGCTTTAGGAAGGTTGAGAACCACTGCCCTAAGGGAACTCAGGGAAGAGAGCCACTTCTGATAGTTAAGCCAAGTAAGGAAATGTTTTAGGGATAAGAAGTCTTTCCCAATCCTATCAAATGCACAGACATCCAAGTGGGCTGCACCTTGTAGCTGCCAGCAAAGATGGCTCTCAGGGATTAGTTTTGGCAGCAGGGCCTGGGGTTAGTTTTGGCTTTTTAGCTGGGGGTGCGGCTGCAGAGTTTCCACAGCTTGGGGGAAGGCGTCGCTTGGGAGCTCGGCGTCGTGGCCCATCAGTGGCCTTATATGCAGTCTGGGGACTGGCTCCTGGATTTGACGGGAGAGGAGGTTTCTCACTTGAGGCAAAACTGATGGTCAGCGCTGGCTGGCTGGTGGGGGCTGGGCGTGAGGTGGTCAGGGTGCCGCCCAATGTACGGAAGCCACCGGAGCTGCTGCTGCTGGCTGTCTGAACAGCACTGGGAGGGGACTGGCTGAATCCAGAGGTGGTGACTGTGCTTGATGTATGGTTGGGAGTAAACATGGCAACCTGGACGATGGAAATCTGGGCTGGGATAAACCTGTCAGCAGAGGCAGGGAGTGCCCCAGAGAGAAAGGGCTGTGCAGCGTAAGTGGTGGCGCTCCTCACGCTGCTCCTGGTGCGGCTCACACTGCTCAGGGGAGATGAGGAAGACACAGCAGGTGCCGCAGAAGATGGAGGTGCCGCCGAAGATGGAGGTGCCGCAGAAGATGGAGGTGCCACAGAAGATGGAGGTGCCGCAGAAGATGGAGGTGCCGCAGAAGATGGAGATGCCGCAGAAGATGGAGGTGCCGCAGAAGATGGAGGTGCCACAGAAGATGGAGGTGCCGCAGAAGGTGGAGGTGCCGCAGAAGGTGGGAGGGGTAGAATGCTCAGCATTCCAGACTGAAATCGTTGCTTGGCGGTGGTGGATGGGGCAGATAGGGCTTGGGATTTAGTAAACGTCTTCGCTGGAAGAGCTACAGGTTCTGGGCTATCCTCAGTCATCTCGACGTCTTCGATGGCAGGGGGGGCTGCTGGCGGGTCCACCTCCATCATCTCGACTGTGGAATCGGTGGTGGTGTCAGTGTCTGGTGGGTCCACCTCCATCATCTCGTCTTCAGTCGTGTCTGCCAAAAACTTGTTCAGCCAGTCAAATGAAGCTTTCTTTTCTAAGTCCAGGTGTTTAGCAGTGACTGAATAGCCAGGGTCGGGAGCTGGAGGCAAAGTCAGAGGTTCCCCTCGCGGACAGCGCAGCAGCGGAAACTTCCGTTTTCGTGGCCTAGAGCTGTGAGTTGTAGATGGGGAACTGCAGACGTTTGTGGTCGTTTCTGCAGCCTTCTCTCCCCGGGACTCCTTGTCTGGGACAAGTGGAGTTGAGGAACTGAAATGATGACCCAGCTCTTCTCCTCTTATTTTCTTTGCTGGCCTCAGTTGTGTCTTGGAGCGGGATGAGGAGGGTGAGGAACTGGGGCCGCTTCTCTTCTGGAGCTGTGAGAAGCCTCGGGTAGAGCTGTAGGAGCTGGTAATGGCATTGCGCCTGGGGACAGGGATGCCACATGTGTACGTGCTCGCACAAGATGTGCACGATCTCTTATTCAAGGGGTCCTCTGAGCTCTGGGAATCGGGACCTTTCTTCAGACGCTCAGGCTTAGGCAGCAAAGGAGCCCGGACTCCTTTGGCCACCAGGGGCTCAAGGGCTGAAGGTCCAGTCCCACTGCTGTCATGGCAACTTCTTGTATTTTTCTGGCCATCAGCAAATATTTGGTCTTCCCCCCTCACTGTATTTTCCATCCTGTCTTTGAGGGCACTTGGGTCTGAGACGTCGCGTGATAGTGAGGACAGTGCTGAGCTGATCACCTGCTCCCGTCCTGCAGAACGAGTCCATTTTCTGTCAAGAGGGGGGATCCTCACAGTCCCCGGGCGGCCCACCCACCGGAAATGATGAACAGGTAGCCGGGTCTTCTTCTTGGGGAAGCCATCCCAGCACACCCTGGGAAGTACCCCCACATGGGAATACCCGGGCTGTCGAAGGGGATCCCATCTTCGAGGTACCATCATGGAGTGCCTTGAGGACATCCCACCGTCCCTGTGGCAAGGCCTCCTGGAGGCCGGGAGCAGAGGAGTGGGGAGCAAGGGGTAAACATGGCGGACAGGATGGGCCACCCGGGCTGGAGGTGAGGGCCGGGCGGGAGGTGAGGGCTGGGCGGGAGGTGAGGGCTGGGCGGGTGGGCTGCGGTCAGGCCTCTCCTGCGGGTCCCCGCCCTCCTGAGCTGGCGCAGGCTGCTGCGGGCCAGATTTGTCCAGATAACTGCCCATGAGGGCAGTTCAGCAGAGTCAGGTCCTTCGAATAGGGTCCGCTACTCTGGGAGGTTTGTGTTGACTACAGACTTTGCCAAGGTGAAGGGATCAGTGTGTTCGCTGACGTTCCGTGTTCTGAGCAGCGCGTTCTGAGTTCCAGCATCAGGAGCCTCCATGACCAGCCTGACCTGAGCACCTACAGGCGGCACCAGGTAGAGCAGGAGGGCAGGAGGTGGAGCAGTAGTGGAGGAGAAACACCCGGGACGGCCCTGACACTCGCTCTCGGCCTGTATATGTGCAATGTTGTCCATCTTTTCCACATGTGATGCTGGTGTTGACAGCATGGGTACTACAAGAGGGCATACACACTACTCAGACTATGATGAAATTAATGGCCTGATTCTTCACCCTTGTTGGTATCCACCATCTCAGCCATGCAACTTTGCACTGCTCTACTACTCAGCAGGTGGGTGTAATCTTCCAACCCCGAGCTCAGCATGTGTCTGGCTTTGGTCAATAGGAAATCAGCCAAAATGCAAGCTGCTGTGAAGGTATCATTTGGCCTACTGACCTTGACTTTCTGTCATCCCTGGGAAGACATATGGGGTCCAGCCATCTAGTCTGTGTAGGATGAGGGATTTGTGACACTGAGCTGCCCTAGCCAAGGCCAGATGAGAGCACATCTCCTAGGAAGCCTGCTGATGCACAAGAAATATTCATTGTTCAATATCCCTGTGTTCTGTGGTTATTTGTTATGCAGCTACAGCTAACTGCCTTATATTCTAATTAGTTAGGCTCCTTGGGTAGTGCACCAGCCCCATACACTGAGGATGGCAGGTTTGAGCCCTGCCCCAACCAAACTGCAACAAATAATAGCTGGGTGTGGTCGCAGACACCTCTAGTCCCAGCCACTTGGGAGGCTGATGCAAGAGAATCACCTAAGCCCAGGAGTTGGAAGTGCTGTGAGCTGTGATGCCGAGGCAATCTACCAAGGGGAATAAAGTAAGACTATGTCTCAAAAAAAGAAAAAGTCACTTTTAAACACTCTTTTCTTTAAACATCCCCCTCCACTTTCAGAAATAACACATTAGAAGCTGAGTGAAGATTGCCTCAATCTATCCCGTTCTCTTTTTTCATTTTATCTTACACTATGACTCTTCTTTCAAACTATGACTTACTCTTACTAACACTTACTATTTTTTCAGCAGGTCAAGTGCTGACCCAGCACCCCTTTGCACCAGTCTTTCAAACCCTGGCCACACTAACTAATCAACCTGATTGCTGTTTATGCCAAGATCTAGACCATGCAAAGCAACCTGAATTCATTTTCATCCCTGCTGATGTCAGTGCCTGGTGGAACCAATCTGGAAAAAGCATGAATGATAATATGTGGTATCCACAGCCAGAGAAGAAGCAACATACGACTTCACCTGCTGGTGAGACAACTGGTCTGTAAAAACTGTGGAGATATCTTTTGCTCAGGGACACATAACAACCTGATATGTGAATATGCCAGTGAAGAGGACAAGACATGACAATCCCCAGGCTGGAAGGTCACAGGTTCTAACCTGACTGTCTATAAATCATACTGGTCTTTTTATCTTGTGTGGTAATAAGGTATACAAATGGTTCCCACTCAAATGGTTAGGATGCTATAGTCTTGGCTATCTGACACGCTCTATTACCAAGTATTCCACTTTAAATTCCAGTCAAATTACAATCTTGGGCTCTGTTGCTCATAAGGTTGTACCTTATGAACATACAAAATGTGACATTATAAAAAATCCCCTTGTATATCATAACTCAAAGTTCTTTTCAATGCTCAGGATCCTTTATTCAGCATTTGGAACTTAACAGAATTGAAAGTGCAGTCATAAATCTCTCCATGGTAATAGAATAAGACCTAAACATCACCATGTGGGCATTGGGAACACTTCAAGCAGAGATTAACAGCCTAGCATCTGTTGTAATTCAAAATCACCACATCCTGGATGCTTTGATAGCTCAACAAAGAAGAGCTTGTGCTGTTATTTGGGGGAAAATGTTGTTTTTGCATAAATCAGTCAGGGAAAACAGAGACTGATCTACATCTCTTAAAGAACAAGATAAACATTCTTCATCAAATTAATGAAGTGAAACCATTCTATTGAACTGACCTTTTCCCAGGAATGGGAGACTGGTTTAATGGGGGTATGAGGAAATGTGCTTAGATCTGTTCTTTTCTGCTTATTCATTCTCATCCTAATTTATAGTCTCTTTTTTTTTTGAGACAGAGTCTCACTATGTCACCCTTGGTAGAGTGTTGTGGCATAACAGATCACAGCAGCCTCAAAATCTTGGGCTGAAGCAATTCTCTTGCCTCAGTCTCCCAAGTAGCTGGGACTACAGGTGCCCACCACAATGCCTGGCTATTTTTGTTGTTTTTGTTGTCACAATTGTCATTGTTACCTTAGCCAGCCAGGCTGGGTTCAAACTTACCAGCCTCAATGTATGTGTCCGGTGCCTTACCCAAGGCAGGTATGGGTGCCACCTCTAATTTATACTATTATATGTCTTATCAAACATCTTATCTTATTACTAAATTGCTAACCTGCTTTCTCTCTCTCTACATTTACCACCTCAGCTCTTAATGTTTGAAACTTCTAGGGAAGTTCTAGACCAGAGAAATGAAGGAGCTAAGGAAATTTCACCCTCAAATATAATTCCTTGGTGTATATATATATATATATATATATATATATATATATATATATATATATATAAAATGAATTAAAAGGCAATTCATGATCAGAAAGCACTGGCCTCCCCTCTATAAAACCCAAGTACCCTGATTTAAAATCAGAAAAGGCTGCTGGCCTCCTTATCACATGCTAATAGATCTGGCTCCAGGGTCATTTGAAGCTCAATACCTGTCTCACATTAGTTTACAAATCAATCTGTTTCCACTCATCTACACTCTCCCGCCATAGCAACCACTTGATACATGTATACTTTCCAGTTTCTCTCCTCTCTTCTTTCTAAAAAGCATCTTTAAAAGTCACTGACCATCACTGAGACTTTGGGTACTCATTCTTATGCTTCCCCCCATTCACGTGGTATTTGGAAATAACCTTTCTCTTATTGTTGCAGAAAGACAAGGCCCAAAGGAGAGAAAGAGCACCCAAACACCACATTTATAAGAGGAAGGGCTTTATTCACCAGCTGGGAGCTTATAGAAGAATTCCAAACAGCCGTGCTCCCTGACTGCCTTGGTCTTTCTCTTTTTATTGACAGTCAAAAAGTTCCACCCCACAGGTACCCTTCTCATTGGCCAGTTTGAATCAAGCGGGAGATGCTATTCCACCCTTACAGAACTACAGGATTTCACAGAACTTAGAAATTTCCAAGTTTCAGGAAGTTAAGTTTATAAATTCCCAAGAGCTGAGTCACCGTGGAGCAGACCCTGCATATGTATCCTGGTGGTCTCCTTGAGAAGACCTGTTCTTCTAGACCTCACCCTTCGCGGCTATCCTCTCTCATTCCCCTCTTTTGAGATTCCAAGATATTTTAATTTGAGGTCTCACTATCAGCTTGTTTCTGCAGGTGCCAAGATTAGTTACTTTTCAGCACTGAGGTTTTAGGGACTGTGACTCTTCTTGGGTTCTCTACTCGGGCCTTAATAGTACCATGGTGGTGGGCTAATATATATATGAGTTTTTACGTTTCCCTGTGACATTCCCCCACTTTTCCAAAGTTTAAAGTCCAAAAAGTCCCTTGAGGAGTTTCCTCAAGCTTCAGCTGTGCATTGACCAGCCAGCTCCCAGTATGTGGCTGGAGCATGGCATGTTGATTGTTTCAAAAGTTACCTTTACTTTCCAAGAAGCAGTGAAGCCCTAGTCAGCCAGCTATGATGATTCCAGGTATTTCTTTCACCTTTACTGCTGTGCATGTGGTCAGGATGATGGTGTAAAGTTCTTTCTACCTTGGTTTCAGGGGGACCAGGTTCTGATTCCAGACCTAGACTGGGTCCCCTTGATCCTCCAGAGAGAAAGGATGTACAGACAGAAAAGACTAAACAGAACACAGTTAATTATCCCAGTGGAGATTTTCCTTGTTACTCTTTCTAGGGTTTTTATCTATTCAGTTCAGACTTTTCTAGTTCTTTTAGGAGTTCCTGCTAAATTGCAGAGAATTGACAGAGACCTCTTTGAACAACACCAGTGGCAAGGCCTGCATCCAGTTAAGCTTTGCTTCCTAGCAGAGTTTACCAATTTCTGCTTTTATGGTCCTGTTCATACACTTTATCCTGTATAAGCTTTGAGGCCTATAAATTATTTAAAGCTTTATCTTATTATTTGCACTAGTTCTGTTATGAAGGCTAGCCCATTATCAACTTTTAAACAGAGTGGTAACTTAAACCATGGGATGATTTCTCCGGGTAATACTTTACTACTTTAGGAGTCCTTTTTATCCCAGTGGGAAAGGCTTTTACCTATTCCAAGTCTGCTAGACCATCACCAGCCAGTACTTGTTCCCTCTAAACCTGGGCATTTCAGTAAGGTCTACCTGGAAGTCCTTGAAGGGCGTTGCTCCATACGAGTGGATTCCTCGGGGTACTGTTAGTCCTTGGCACGCGTTGAACTGGCTGCTGGTGATACACTGTAGACTGACAGTTTTGGCCAGGGATGCCAGGTGGGAGATGTAGAAGTACTGGCTCAGCAAATTTATCAAACACTCTTGTCACCACGGTGGCTCCTAGAATCTGGGGGACTGCTACTTGTCCATCTGGCATCTTTATTCATTGTCCCTCTGCTTCCTGGCTCCCTTCTGCTGCCAAACATTCCCTCTCCTCCCTGGAGTAGATAGAGTGAGTTCCGGGACCCATGGGATGAGGGGAGCCACTTGCGACACCTGGTATGGCTGGGAGGCAGCCCTTTTTGCCTCAGTACTAAACCCAGTGTCCCTTTAGTGATGATGGAAGCATTTCTTTGATGTCCACAACAGTGCATAACTGCCACTTTTTGGGGATTCCATACTGCCTCTCGCGATTGGAGCATTTCTTACTGATACATAATGTCCTTTTTTCCCAGAATTTAATAGTCCCTTCTCCTTGTACAATGCCCTGCGTACTTGGAGAGTCAGAAAAGCATTCAAATTTTTCCCTTGACTTAGTTCTAAGGCTCCAGTCAAGGCAATGAACTCAGCCTTCTGAGCCAATGTTCCTTGGGGTAGGGGCTTAGTCTCTGTTAAGGTAACCGCTGCATACCCAGCCCTCCACTCACCTTGCACCGTCATGTAACTGCTTCCATCTGCATACAAGTCCCAATCTGCATCTGTCCAGGGCTGGTCACGCAAGTCAGGTCTGCTAGAGTACACATTATCTATAACTTCCGTAAGGTTACGCTCAGTCTCTCTTTCACTGACTGGAAGGAGCGTGGCTTGTTTCAGAGTGTTGCATTAGAGAGCCAAAAATGTCCCTTAGTGTCCATTAAATTGACCACAGAGTGGGGTACTTTCACTCAGATCCTGTCCTAGAGTCAGCTTGTCAGCTTCTTGCACAAGGAGAGCAGTAGCGGGTAGAGCCCGTAAGCATGGTGACCATCCTTTTACCACTCCATCCAACTGCTTAGAGAGGTAAGCTACAGGCCTTGGCCAGGACCCAACCAGCTGGGTTAACACACCCACAGCCATTTTATCTCTCTGAGACATACAGAGTAAAGGGTTTGGCCAAGTCTGGCAGTCCCAATGCAGGTGCAGCCATCAGCCTCACCTTTAGCTGGGAGAAGGCACATTCCTGTTCTCCTTCCCACTCCAAGGGCTCTTCCTTCTCTTCTTTAGTTGCGTCATACAAGGGCTTAGCTAAGACAACAATGTTGGGGATTCAAATATGACAGAAGCCGACCGGGCCTAAGAATTTCCAAACCTGCTTTTGGCTCATGGGGCTGAGGAGGCAATTAATGACCTGCCTCCATTTTGTGCCTAGATACCTCTACCCCTGCTTGACAGTAAATCTTAGATAACGTATTTGCTGCCGGCAAATCTGGGCCTTCCATTTGGATACTTTATAGCCACATACCTCTAGATGTCATAAAAGATAGTCCATGCCTTGGGTGCAGCCCTCCTGGGTAGGGTGTCCTGAAAGGAGGTCATCGACATATTGGAACAGCACACATTCTAATTCCTCAGCTGGGAATTTCTGGAGGTCACAAGCCAGCGCTTCTCCAAAAATCGTGGGTGTTTTGAACCCCTGTGGCAACCTGGTCCATGTGCACTGTTTCCATGTCTGGTCTCTCCCACTGGAAAGAAAACAGCCTCTGGCTTCCCAGAGCCAGCCTTATACTGAAAGATACATCTTTTAAGTCCAGACAAATGGGCCGCTTGGCTTCTGCTGACAGTAGATTCAACAGAGTATGTCTCATTTTATAAGTTGACAGTACAGACAAGGCTGGGATCTAAATACAGGTGGACCACAGCCTCTTTTTTCTCCTTTTAAACTATTTTTCTCTCTCCAATTTCTCTCTTTACTAAAGGCAAATTATAGTAGAACTAACTTATTTGCCAAAATAAACTGTACCTTCAGTATATGGGGTCTGATTATTTCCATAAAGTGCAGTAAGAATAATTAATTATTAGCCATCTAGGCTCTTCTTTCCTTTAAAATTGGCTTTGCTGGAACCTTTTATAAGGAATGTCAGGCTGGACTTTTTGAAAGCCTTTCAGAGCCCAAGTTTTATCTGTGCCATTAGATACCTGTATGTATTGGGTAAATCCCTCTTCTCTTGAGGTCCCCAAGCACATTTCGATTCCTGGACCCGTCAGCAAGCGACCTTCATTACTTACCAGAGATCAGGAAATGTTACTGATGGGTATCTGGCCAGTTTTCCAAAGGGCTTTTTTTATTGGCCTTATAAAGTCAACCTTAATTCTTTAATGCAGTCTGGACACCTCTGGAAATGCTATTCCAGCCAAAGCCTTGGTAAAATAATGAGTGCCTTCATCATGTCATATAGAACAAAACAGATTCTTATTGAACTTATGAAAATAACTGTATTGTCAGAAATTAAGAATACATACAAATGGCTTGCAAATTCCAGAGAAAACAAGGAGAGAGAAAAATACATGTTTCAAATTCTGCTCATAAGTACACACATTGCTTGAAAAACTACAAATAGCTCAAAAGACAGAAAATTATTTCTTGACTTCTGGAAAACAGAACACAGAAAGAATCAACAATATTTTGACCAAAAAGCCATTTCAAACTAGCCCAGATCCGCTTAACCGATTTCTATTCTGTTGAGTTAGGTTAGCAATACTCATAGACATGTTAACTTTCCAATGAACGTTCTAAAAATCTGCTTTTTAGTCTGGCGGTATTCAATTTCCAAAGACATCAGGAATTTGAATTTGAGAGAATTTGTCAGCCTCTCTTAATATTTTTTTTTTCTTTTTAGGATAAACTTTGGACTCAGCCAGTTACATAAAAAATACTTTCTTTTTTAGATGAATTAAAATTATTACCAACAATATATGTTAGGACAGACCAATGTCTTATACATTAGGACAGACCCATGCTTTATAATATTGGAACATATATATAACCATAACCTACATAAAATTAATCACCATTTCATATTTGACAATGTTTCCTATATATTTTGAATAAATCAAATAAGTTTAATTTGTTTTCCCATGACTTTCAGTGGTCTTAATATTTCAAGAAGACTAAATTTAAAGTTGCGTTTTTTTTTTGCTGTTGGCCTTGGCCAAGTTTGAACCCACCAGTCTCAGTGCATGTGGCCAGCGTTGCAACCACTGCCCTTTGGGCTCCAAGCCCCAGATTTAGAGTTTTTATTTTGAAAGTTTTGTCAAATATCAAAGGCCTAAAACATTTGTTTAAAGAAAATTACAAGCCAAAAGATTTTAAAGGAAATAAATAGTCAACTGGATCATATGTAAATTCTTTCACAAATTCTCTTTTATGAGCTTCATTTAACCTACACAGACCACTTACAAACATTCTAAACTTTCTTTAACTTTTTCCCTGCCTTTCACTTTCTTATACAACCATTCTGTTTTCAGTGCAAATTTTATCACACAAGATTCTTTCTTTACACAATGCCATTCTCCTTTCTGTTTAATTTCTCTTACTCAAAAACTCACTTCCCACAAAACAGGATCCCAGTTTACCATGAAGTCACCCATTCACTCGGCCAAACTGATAACTAGAAGGTTTAAAAGGCAAGAATCTTATTCTTTGACAAAGATTCAGTTTCCACAACAATTTAAACAACCAAATTATTACATTTTACAAATGAGAGACATTTTATGAGATATAAGATTGATACAGGATTTTCCCACTCTGGAAAGGGAACCCCCATTTTTCAGGCTCAGGTGAGCTTAGACATCAGACTCCCATCTCCAGGCACAAACCCTCCGAGCCCCAGCAAGGTCATAAACAAAGCAGCCGAAATCTTTTGGAAGGCTCCACCCTAAGGAGCACACACCTTAATCCCCTCTCCAGACAAAAACTGCAACAAAGACCTAATAACCTTGCCCAGGGTGAGGCGCTGCATTGATTCATTTGATAGAACACCCTTTCAGTTTGTAAAGTTATTTTTCCATCTACCAAGTCCTGGACAAAATATCTCTCAGAGATAATTATTTACCCCTAGAAAAAGGACTTATGCAGGGAACCTCCAACCTGGGCCTCCTCCCCACTTCCAGAGGCTGTTCACCTTGGAAACCTGTTGCTTATATGGATACAGCCTCATTCAGCATGAAATTTACACTCTCTTCCCCATATTTCCAAGGGCCATCCAGAGCTCACTGGACTGCCTAAACCACAACACTTTTCAAGGCCCAACCCCTCTGCCAATAGCTCTGGCACTCTCCACTCTCACTGCGTGCCCCTCAGTCCAACAAAATGCCATTTTATCACTGATCTGTGGCCCGCTGGCACAATTCTCAAATTACTGAGACCAAACACTCACTGAAGAAATTCCGGTAACAAAAATACAACAACATTCTTTCTAATGTCTTTTCATACCCCCCCCCCAAGTCCCACATGGCCAAGTCAGGAAGATTGTTCAAGTCACCACCAAAGACAGAAAGCAGAAAACCTGGAACTTCCAGTTTCTCTCATAATAGCCAGGAGGCAAAGTTGGAGCAGGAAAGAAAGGCACACTCACACATTTGTTTCACCCCATGAATGGAGGGGGGGTAACCCCACCTATTGTTACCCATCTCGGTCGTTCTCAAAGCACTCACATGCACACAATTCCAACCCAATTCTTTTTTCTTTTATTAAATCATAGCTGTGTACATCAATATAATCATGGGGCATCATTCACTAGCTTCACAGACCATTTACCAAGTTTCACATATACCCTTGTAAGATGCACCGCTGGTGTAATCCCACCAATACCCTTCCCTCTACCCCCCTCTCCCCTCCCTCCTCCCTCCTCTCCCTATCCTCCTTCCCCCTATTCTTAGGTTGTAACTGGGTTATAGCTTTCATGTGAAAACCCTAAATTAGTTTCATAGTAGGGCTGAGTACATTGAGTACTTTTTCTTCCATTCTTGAGATACTTTACTAAGAAGAATATGTTCTAGCTCCATCCATGTAAACATGAAAGAGGTAAAGTCTCCATCTTTCTTTAAGGCTCCATAATATTCCATGGTGTACATATACCACAATTTATTAATCCACTCGTGGATCGATGGGTTACTTGGGCTTCTTCCATGACTTAGCAAATATGAATTGGGCTGCAATAAACATTCTGGTACAAATATCTTTGTTATGATGTGATTTTTGGTCTTCTGGGTATATGCCCAGTAGAGGGATTACAGGATCGAATGGCAGATCTGTTTTTAGATCTCTAAGTGTTCTCCATATCTCTTTCCAAAAGGAATGTATTAATTTGCATTCCTACCAGCAGTGCAAAAATATTCCCTTTTCTCCACATCCGCGCCAACATCTCTGGTCTTGGGATTTTGTGATATAGGCTAGTCTCACTGGAGTTAGATGGTATCTCAAAGTAGTTTTGATTTGCATTTCTCTGATGATTAAAGATGATGAGCATTTTTTCATATGTCTGAAGGCCACGCGCCTGTCTTCTTCAGAGAAGTTTCTCTTCAAATCCCTTGCCCAGCCTGCGATGGGATCCCTTGTTCTATTCTTGATAATGTGTTTGAGTTCTCTGTGGATTCTGGTTGTTAAATCTTTGTTGGAGACATAACCTGCAAATATCTTCTCCCATTCTGAGGGCTGTTTGCTTGCCTTACTTACTGTGTTCTTGGCTGTGCAGAAGCTTTTTTGTTTGATCAAGTCCCAGTAGTGTATTTTTGAAGCTGCTTCAATTGCCCGGGGGGGTCCTCCTCATAAAATACTCGCCCAGACCTATATCTTCAAGGGTTTTCCCTGCACTCTCCTCTAGTATCTTTATAGTTTCATGTCTTAAGTTTAAATCTTTAATCCAGTGAGAGTCTATCTTAGTTAATGGTGAAAGGTGTGGGTCCAGTTTCAGTCTTCTACAGGTTGCCAGCCAGTTCACCCAGCACCATTTGTTAAATAGGAAACCTTTTCCCCACTGAATATTTTTAATTGGCTTGTCAAAGATTAAATAACGGTAAGTAGCTGGGTTCATCTCTTGGTTCTCTGTTCTTTTCCAGACATCTACTTCTTTGTTTTTGTGCCAATACCATGCTGTTTTGATCACTATTGATTTGTAGTGTAGTCTGAGGTCTGGTAGCGTAATTCCTCCTGCTTTGTTTTTATTTCTGAGTAATGTCTTGGCTATTCGAGGTTTTTTCTGATTCCATATAAAACGAAGTATTGTTTTTTCCAGATCTTTAAAGTATGACAGTAGAGCTTTAATAGGGATTGCATTGAAATTTTATGTTGCTTTGGGAAGTGTGGACATATTAACTATGTTGATTCTTCCCAGCCGTGAGCATGGTATGTTTTTCCATTTGTTAATATTTTCGGCTATTTCTTTTCTTAGAGTTTCATAGTTTTCTTTATAGAGATCTTTCACATCCTTTGTTAGATAAATTCCCAAATATTTCATCTTCTTTGGGACTACTGTGAATGGGATAGAGTCCTTAACTGTTTTTTCAACTTGACTATTGTTGGTATGTATAAAGGCTACCGATTTATGAATGTTGATTTTGAAGCCTGAGACGCTGCTATATTCCTTGATCACTTCTAAGAGTTTTGTAGTAGAGTCCCTAGTGTTTTCCAGATATACTATCATATCATCTGTGAAGAGCGAAAGTTTGATCTCTTCTGACCCTATATGGATACTCTTGATCGCCTTTTCTTCCCTAATGGTGGTGGCTAAAACTTCCATTACAATGTTTAAAAGCAATGGACATAATGGGCAGCCTTGTCTGATTCCTGATCTGAGTGGAAATGATTCCAATTTACCTGCATTCAATATGATATTGGCTGTGGGTTTGCTGTAGATGGTCTCTCAGTTTAAGAAATGTCCCTTCTACACAGATTTTCTTAAGTGTTCTGGTCATGAAGGGATGCTGGATATTATCAAAATCTTTTTCTGCATCGATTGAGAGAATCATATGGTCTTTGTTTTTTAATTTATTTATGTGCTGGATTACATTTATAGATTTACGTATATTGAACCAGGCTTGAGACCCTGGGATAAAACCAACTTGGTCATGATGTATAATTTGTTTGATGTGTTGTTGGATTCTGTTTGTTAGGATCTTGTTGAATATTTTTGCATCCATATTCATTAGTGATATCGGTCTGTAATTTTCTTTTCTTGTTGGGTCTTTTCCTGGTTTGGGGATCAGGGTGATGTTTGCTTCATAGAACGTGTTAGGTAGTCTTCCTTCTTTTTCTACGTTTTGGAAGAGGTTGAGTAATATAGGTACTAATTCCTCTTTAAAAGTTTGGTAGAATTCTGACATGAAACCATCTGGCCCCGGGCTTGTCTTTTTAGGGAGGTTTTGTGTGGTTGATACTATTTCCGAACTTGATATGGGCCTGTTCAACATTTCCACTTGATTCTGGCTAAGTGTTGGAATGTGACGTGCTTACAAGTATCGGTCAATCTCCTTCAGATTTTCATGTTTCTGAGAATACAGTTTCTTGCAATATTCATTAGGGATTTTTTTTTGATTTCTAAGGAGTCTGTTTCATCTTTGCTGTTTCTGATTGATGAAATTAGAGATTTTACTCTTTTTTTTCCTGATTAGGTTGGCCAAAGGTTTATCTATTTTATTGACCTTTTCGAAAAACCAGCTTTTGAATTATTTATCTGTTGTATCATCCTTTTGTTTTCAATTTCATTTAATTCTGCTCTAATTTTGGTTATTTCTTTTCTTCTACTGGGTTTGGGGTTGGAATGTTCTTCCTTTTCCAGTTACTTGAGATGTCCCATTAAGTTGCCTCTCTTTCTGTTCTCTTGAGGAAGGCTTGCAGTGCTATAAATTTCCATCTTAGAACTGCTTTTGCGGTGTCCCGGAGGTTCTGATAGTTCGTGTCTTCATCGTTGTTTCATTCCAAAAAATTGGCGATTACTTTCATTTTTTTTTTTTTTTTCTTAGAGACAGAGTCTCACTTTATGGCCCTCCATAGAGTGCCGTGGCTTCACACAGCTCACAGCAACCTCCAACTTCTGGGCTTAAGCGATTCCCTTGCCTCAGCCTCCCGAGTAGGTGGGACTACAGGCGCCGGCCACAACGCCCGGCTATTTTTTGGTTGCAGTTTGGCCAGGGCCGGGTTTGAACCCGCCACCCTCGTTTTATGGGGCCGGCGTCCTACCGACTGAGCCACAGGCGCTGTCCGGCGATTTCTTTCTTAATCTCATCTCTGATCCAGCTATCATTCAACATAAGGCTATTTAACTTCCATGTTTTTGTATCAGTATGCAGATTCCTGTTGTTACTCAGCTCAAGTTTTATTCCATGGTGGTCCGAGAAGAAGCATGGAATAATTTCTATTCCTTTAAATTACTGAGGTTAGACTTGTGACCTAAGATGTGATTGATTTTGGAGTAAGTTCCATGGGCTGATGAGAAGTATGCGTATTCAGTTTTGTTGGGATGAAATGTTTTGTAGATGTCTGCTAAATCCAAATGTTGGATGGTTAGGTTTAAATCTAAGATTTCTTTGCTCAGCTTCTTGTTGGAGGATCAATCCAACACTGCCAAAGAAGTGTTGAAATCTCTGACTATTTTGGAGCTGGAGGAAATAAAGTTGCTCATGTCTGTTAGATTTTCTCTTATAAATTGAGATGCATTCTGGTTGGGTGCATAGACATTAATAATTGATATCTCATCATATTGAGTATTACCCTTAACAAATATGAAGTGACCATTCTTGTCCTTCCTTACTTTTGTTGATTTAAAGCCTATTGTATCTGCAAATAAAATTGCAACACCTGCTTTTTTCTGATGACCATTTGCCTGAAATATGGATGATCATCCTTTCACCCTGAGTCTGTATTTGTCTTTTAGGTTAAGATGTGACTCTTGTATGCAACAAATATCTGGCCTGAGTTTTTGTATCCAGTCAGCTAACCTATGCCTCTTTA
The DNA here is from genome assembly GCF_027406575.1 of Nycticebus coucang. Classification (NCBI taxonomy): domain Eukaryota; kingdom Metazoa; phylum Chordata; class Mammalia; order Primates; family Lorisidae; genus Nycticebus; species Nycticebus coucang. The sequence goes on along the minus strand of NW_026515601.1, from coordinate 100,410 downwards.
GAGGACAGTTTAAGCTGTTCACATTAATGGAGAATATTGATAAGTCTGGTGAAGTTTTGGGTATCGAGTTTTTCAAAAGTCCAGTGGGCACTTTTAATCCTTTTGCCAGTGTGGAAATTGGAATTTGATCCGAAGTTTCTGAGTGAGTTTACTTTTGTGGTATAGGATTGGGTTAGGCATTATGGAAGATAGGTCTGAGAATATGGTGAAGAGCTGGTTTTGTTATGGCAAATTTCTTCAACATATGACTGTCATTCAAGTATTTAATTTCTCCGTCATAAATGAAACTCAGTTTAGCTGGATACAAGATCCGGGATTGAAAGTTATTTTGCTTTAGGAGATTAAAAGTCAGTGACCACCTTCTTCTGGCTTAAAAAGTTTCAGCAGAGAGATCTGCAGTCATTCTAATATTCTTCCCTTTCAAGGTAATGGTTTTCTTTCTCCTGGCAGCTTTGAGGATTTTCTCCTTCATATTAACTTTAGTGAAGTTAATTATGATACGCTTGGGGGATGTCTTATTGGAGTTGAGTCATGCTGGGGTTCTGAAGCTGTCTCCTATCTGAATTTCAGAATCTCTTGGTATGTCTGGAAAATTCTCTTTCATAATTTCATGCAGAAGGGCCTCTGTGCCCAGCGAGGCCACTTCATCTGTTTCTGGAACTCCAAATTTCGGATATTCACTTTCTTTGAATTATCCCAGAGCTCTCGGAGAGAATGATCCATTTTTGCTCTCCATTTCTCTTCCTCTTTGAGAGTTTGGGAGCGTATAAAGGCTTTATCTTTAATGTCAGAAATTTTTTTTTCTCCTTGCTCCATTCTGTTGCTGAGGGATTCTACTGTATTTTTCATATCTTTGAGGGCTGCAATTTATTGCTTCAGTGTGTCTAAGTCTTTGGTGGTTTTGTCTTAAATTCTTGAGACAACTTTTGATTTTCTCCTCGAATTCCCAATTCCACTTTGTTAATCTTGTCTGCAATCCAAATTCTGAATTCGATTTCTGACATCTCAGCCAGTTGTTTATGAATAGGATCTTCAATTACATCTGCCATATCTTTCCTTGGGGGGGGGGCGGTTTGATCTATTCTGGTTATTCATGTTACCAGAGTTTTTCTGCTGATTCTGCCCCATGGTTGTTTTACTCCCTTTGATTTTTCCCCCCTGGGGCTTTGTTGAGGGCCTGTACAGTGTTGTGGCCTGAGAAACTGAGACCCTGTCTGGTGTGGTGGGGCTAACTGGTTCTGTCTTGTTTTCAGTTGGTTTCTGTTCCACCCTAGTGAAACAGATACTCTAGATTGAAGTCTCAGCTGCGGAGAAATATCAGCAATTAAGTCACCCCACCCCACCCCCACCAGCAAACAATTGGAAAAGGAAAGTCAAACCTTCCTACCACGGTGCACCCAGGGCGCCACCTGATTTGTCCTCAGGCGATTGGTTCAGTTCAAAAAGTCCAAATCAGTTCTCTCAGTCTGCACCTGTCTCGGGTGAGAGTTTAAGAGGTCTGTGGGAACTGAATCACAGGGGTCTGGTGACTACTCTGGTGTGGCTTTCTCCAGTGCTGCGTGGACTCAGGAGGAGCCACCCAGGCAATAGATCAGTCTGGGAAGGTTGATGCCTCCTTCCCCACCTTGCACCGCTGTCACACCCAGTCACTGATAGCCCTGCAGTTGGCTGACCCAATTGCCTATAGTGAATCGGTACTCCAGGAGTTTGTACCTGCCTGAATCACAAGGAAGTCTGCCAGGCCACTGTGTTCTGCTTCTCTCTAGCAGAAGGAGGTGAGGCCTGACAACCTTGGGCGCTTGATGAAGGTTGGGGGGTTTTCACTCAGGTCCAGACTCGCCCCTGATTAATGTTACTGACAGAACAGAATAGAACAACTCTGCGGTTCCCCTGCAGAAGAGAAGCTGAATTGAGTTCCAAATTAGCTTGTCTTTGCTCTTGTATTGTCTATAGGCTGATGATCCCCTGAGGTCCAGGTGCATCTTAGGTTTAGTATAGCAGACCTCTGCGTCAGCCCCACTCTGGGAGTTTCCCCCGTTTGCAAGTTGGAGTTGCCTAAGGCAAATCCTATACTCACAGTCTCTGGTTGCCCAGGGAGACAGGGGGTGTGGCTTCAGAATAATTGGTAGTGAACCATATTGCTAGCAAAAGAGGGCTGCTGCTTTATGCCTCATGCAACTGCTGCTCCTGTGTAGCTCCCTTCCGGCCAACCATCCTCTCTCTGCTCCTGTACCCCAGAGTCTGCACTGACCAGCTACAGCCCAGCACTGTCTACACCCCTTGAGCAATCGCCTAAGAGTCTGAACCCCTGGGGGACAGGCCTCTAGACCTTGGAGGGAGAGCAGAGGGGAGCACGCAGAACGCTGGGAGCCTGGGGTTGCGGGCAGAGAACACACACAGCTTTACACAGTTTTATGCCTGGCCGTATTGTCACCAGAAGACAGCTGTCACACTGTGCCTCAGGGAACTGCCACTCTGGTGCAGTACCCTCTCTGCTGACCAGGACTGGTCTCCAGACCTCACTGTGAGTGAAGGGGAGTGCTGGGAGTTCAGAATTCCAGGTAGATACTATATACAGTTTATACAGTTTTATGCCTGGCAGGAGGACGCCGTGACACCCTAGTAGGGGAGGTAGGTCAAGTTTTTAGAGGGTCTCTCCCGTGGTGTGTAGTGGGAGGACCTTTGAACTCTTCCCCATTGTTTGTGGGGCTCTCTGAGCCGTTCTCATGGGGGAGGGGACTCCCATCTGCTTGGTGATGGATTTTGTACCTTTTGTTTGTATCCTTGTGGTCGCAGCTTGCCTCAGTGGGGTTGATGTGCGTTCTTCAACCTTCTCTCTTAGTGCAGCTCAAATCCACCAGGTTACTTGCTGAATTTTTGTCCTTAAACTCTCCTACTGGACGGGAGCCTCTGTGGAAAGCTGGCTTCAGTCAGCCATCTTGTCTCCTCCCCCCCTCCAACCCAATTCTTAACCTGGACAGCTTCGATTTCCCACTCAAGCTGCTACTTAGCCATAGGAGGCAAACCAACACTCCCCTAGGCCCTGTGAAGGGAGGTCCAACTCCACCCTCGGAGTTCTTACAGTCACACCACATCCACACACTCTCACATACCTCTCAACAGACCTGTCAACAATCTAATGCCCAAGGAGTTGATCAGGCTCCTTTTCCACTAAAACTGTAATGGGACCTCCAGATCGATCATACCTTGCCTTACACTTCTCCCTGTGTAAGTACCCGTTCCCGCATGTCAGTTCCTCCTGGTGTTTGACTCCTTGAAGACCTGCCAATGGGGTCCTTTCTCAGCCTAGTTAAGGCGTCTACACAGGGAGGCCAAACTGCCTCCCTGGAGTGCTCAGTGGTTCACGTCACCCAGGCTGATCAGGGGCCCCCACGTGGGTGTCCAAAGGATTGGCAGCAACTACCAGGTGCGTGTTCTCTCCGGGGGGATCTTACTTCCCGGTCAGGGAACCAAAAATGTTGCAGGAAGACAAGGCCCAACAGAGAGAAGGAGCACCCAAACACCACATTTATAAGAGGAAGGGCTTTATTCACCAGCTGGGAGCTTACGGCATAGAAGAATTTCAAATGGCTGTGCTCCCCGACTGCCTTGGTCTTTCTCTTTTTATTGACAGTCAAAAAGTTCCACCCCATGGGTACCCTTCTCATTGGCTAGTTTGAATCAAGCGGGGGATGCTATTCCCACCCCTACAGAACTACAGGATTTCACAGAACTTAGAAATTTCCAAGTTTCAGGAAGTTAAGTTTACAAATTTCCAAGAGCTGAGTCACCATGGAGAGGACCCTGCATGTGTATCTTTGTGGTCTCCTTGAGTAGACCTGTTCTTGTAGACCTCACCCTTCTTGGCTATCCTCTCTCATTATTAATGTACCATAATTGTGAGTTGATCTTTCAGGGAACCAGATCAAGGGAAAAGGACAGGTTTTGCTATGACCCCTACAATACAGATTAGTAGAATAGATAAAAAACACAACCCTAATATCCAATGTCTCCAAGAAAACCATTTAGCTCATAAAGATTCTCATAAACTCAAGGTTAAAGCATGAGAAAAAAATATCCCATGCTATGGAAATCAAAAGTGAGCAGGAGGCCTGGTGTGATAGCTCACACCTGTAATCTTAACATTCTGGGAGGCCAAAGCGGGTAGACTGCTTGATCTCAGGGCTTTGAAACCAGCCTGAGCAAAAGTGAGACCCTGTCTATAAAGAAATAAAACAAATGGCCAGGAATTGTGGTGGGTGCCGGTAATCCCAGCTACTCAGGGGGCTGAGTCAGGAGGATTTCTCAAGTGCAAAAGTTTGAGGTTGCTAATGCTATAATGCCATGGCACCTACCCAGGGTGATAGAGTGAGACTTTGTCTCAAAAAAAAAAAAAAGTGAGCAGGAGTAGCTACTCTTAGATCAGATAAAACAGATTTGAAATCAATAACTGAATAACTTTAAAAAAAAAAGACAAAGATAGCCATTATATAATGATATAGGGATCAATTCAACAATTAGATCTAACAATCCTAAATATACATGCACCTAACACCAGAGTCCCAGATTCATAAAAGAAATACCACTTGATCTAAGAAAAGAAACAAACAACATATTAATAGTGGGGCACTTCAACACTCCAATGTCAAAACTGGACAGCAAAGAAACACTGAATAAGACAGGACTCTAGAACAAGTGTACTTAACAGACATTTTCAGAATATTTTACTCCCAAAGTATAGATTTATGTTCTTCTCATAAGAACATGGGACATAATTATCCAAGATAGATCATATGTTAGGCCACTAAACAAGTATCAAAAAATTGATAAAAATCAAAATAATACTATGAATTGTCTCAGACTACAGTGGAATAAAACTAGAAATCAATTCTAAAAGAAATTTTCAAAACCATACAAATACATGCAAATTAAAAGGCATAATACTAAGTTAACTTTGAGATCAACAATGAAATGAAGGTGCAAAATTTAAAAAACATTTTTTAAATTAAAAGACGAACTAACAAAATCTCTGGGGTAAGTTAAAAGCAGAGCTCAGAGAGAAGTTTATAGCACTAAATACTTCCGATTAAAACACAGAAATATCATAGGCTTGATGCCTGTAGCTCAACGGCTAGAGTGCCATCCACATACACCAAAGCTGGCAGGTTTGAATCCAGCCAGGCCTGCCAAACAACAATGACAACTGCAACAAAAAAACAGTGGCCACTGTGATGGTTGCCTGTAGTCCCAACTACTTTGGAGGCTGAGGCAAGATAATCACTTAAACCCAAGTGTTTGAGGTTGCTGTGAGCTGTGATGCCGCAGTACTCTACCCAGGGTGAGAGCCTGCGACTCTGTCTCCCCCAAAAATAAATAAATAAAAGACAGAAATATCACAAATTAATAACCTAATGTCACACATTGGGGTTCTAGAAAAATAAAAACAAACCAAACCCCAAGCTGGTAGAAGACAAGAAATAACAAAAAATCAGAGGAGAACTAAATAAAATTGAAACAAAAAAGAACAATATAAAGGATCAAGAGAACAAAAATTTGATTCTTTGAAAAGACAAATAAAACTGATATACCACACAAAAAAAATAAAAAGAAAAGAAAAGAATTGATAGACCACTGGGTAGATTAACTGAGAAAAGAAGAAAATGATTGAAATAAGGTCAATCAGAGATGTAAAAGGAGACATTATATCATGATATCATAGAAATGCAAAAGATCTTCTGAGACTACTATGAACACCTCTGTGAACACAATCTAAAAATTCTAGAGAAAATGAATAAATTCCTGCAATCACACAACCTCCCAAGCTGAGTTGTAGAAAAATAGAAATTCTAAACATACCAACAAGTAGTGAGAATAAATTAGTAATAAAACATATGCTTCCTCCCCAGAAAGCCAAAAACCAGATCATAGTGATTCTTACCAGACATACAAAGAGGAACTGGTACCTGTCCTACTGAGACTGTTACATAAGATTAGAAAGAGGAAATCCTCTCTAATTCATTTAATGAAGTCAATACCAACCTAATACCAAAGCCAGGAATGAATACAACAACAACAAAAAGAAAACTAAGGGCCTGATTAGCATCTATCCAAAAACAATCAAGAAAACACTAGCAAAACAAACCCAAGATCACATGAAAAGTATAGTTTACCATGACAAGTGAATTTCCTCCCAGGGATACAAAGATGGATTAACATATGCAAATCAAGATGTGATTCACTACATAGGCAGAATTTAAAACAAGTATCATATGATTATTTCGATAGATACAGTAAGAACATTCACTAAAATCCAGTGAAGGAGCTAAGGAAATTTCACTCCAAAATTGACTACTTGTATAAAGAATATTTTGAATTAAAGGCCATTCACAATCAGAAAGCATTTGGAAGGGGCTTCTTCTCTATCTACATAAAACCTGACCAATGTGATCAAAATATCAAAGGGGCAAAACTAACTTTCTTTGTTCACCCTGAAGGCTAGCAGACCTACTGCAAATTGTTTAAAACATAATAACTGTCTCTCAGGTTAATTTACAAGTCAATTCATTTCCCCCCATCTATTCATCCTTCTTAGCATTCACCTGCTGCTCCTGTACTCCACATTCTCCCCCTCCCTTCTAAGAGGCATCTTAAAAGGTATCGGGCCATCATTAAAACATTGGGAGATGAATCCTTTAATTCTCCCCATGTGCATGATATTTGGAAATAAACATTTCTCTTACTATCCTGCCTTAATTGTGAGTTGGTCTTTCAGCCACCTTTTGGGGGGAAAGGGCACATTTCCCCTCACCCTACGCCAGCAAGTGTTAATGATAAAAAACCCTCAGCAAAATAGGCATAGACAGAATAAATACATACATCAACATAATAAAAACTACATATGATGTCAATGGAAAAGAAGCCATACTTGTAAAAATAATTTAAAGAGGTTCATGCTGAGCCAAATTTGAAGACTATGACCCAGAGCCACACCCAGGAAGCCTTGAGCAAGTGGACTCCCAGTTATGGGTTTGCAGTTTGGTTTTAGGAGATAGGAATTACAGGTGAAGTTATAAATCAATAAGCAGAAAACATACATTGGTTTGGCACAAAAAGCTGGGACATCTGGTGGGTTGGGGCTCACAGATTTATACGTGGGTTTAAAGATTCTTTACCTGATAATTGTCTGGAAGAGTTAGACTTTGGCTAAAAGACCAGGAGTCAGCAAAAAGACATGCTTAAGGTAAAGGGTTTGTTAATCGGAGACAAAGCACTGGACAGACTCAACTGGTTTGTTGTGTATATTGAGGACGCACAGGTAAGTCTTCCACAGCCTTTGGCTGTTGTGAGTCACAGAGGGCATCTCTAATAAGAGGAGGGAGCATGATGAGACATGTCAGATTTCCTCTCTGCTGCCTAGCAACTCAATATAAGGGATCCCCTTGGCCAAGGGGGGGGGTCCATTCAGTTAGTTGCTGGTGGAGGGGGACGTAAGATTTTATTTTAGTTCACAAGACAAACCCCTTCCAAATCCTTTCTGATTGTGAATGGCCTTTAATTCAAACACTATTCTGAATGAGATAAAGTTAAAAGCATTCCCAGTAAGAATTGAGACCGGACGATGCTCACTCTCACCACTTCTACTCAACATAGTGCTGGAAGTCCCAGCCAGAGAAATCAGGTAATAGAAAAAAATAAAGGACACTCAAGTCAGAAAAAAAAAAAAAAAGTTACACTATCCCTGCTGCCAATGAGATGATCTTAAATCTAGAAAACCGTAAAGCCTCCTCCAAAAGACTCCTAGAATTAATAAATAAATTTAATTATCTCAGGTTACAAAATTAATGTACACAAATCAGTAGCATTTTTATACACTAATAAATGCTAAGGTGATCATCACATCAAAAATTCAATACCATTCACAATAGCTACAAAATAACATAAAATGCCTAGCAATACATTTAACCAAGGAAGTAAAAATCTCTAAAGTAAGAACTAGAAAACACTAATGAAAGAAATTGTAGATTACGTGAATGACAAAACACTGGAAGAATCAATATTGCTAAAATGTCATATTGCCCAAATATGACTTACAGATTCAATACAATTCCCATTAAAATGCCAACATCATTTTGGAAAGAATTAGAGAAAAAAATCCTAATTTTCACACGGAATCACAAAAGAGCCCGACTAGCCAATGCAATCCACATCTGGAGGCATTACATTTCCAATCTTCAAATTATACTGCAAGACCATAGTAACCAAAAAAGCATGATATTAGTACAACAATAGACACATAGATGGAGGACACAGAGTTCTGAATAGAGACTCAGAACTATACATAAATAGTAAAGAAAGGCCAGGTGTTGTGCATGACACCCTTAATCCTAGTGTTATGCCCAGAAGTTCCCCCAGAGATCACACAGCCACACGAGCCAAATTTTCAGGGGAGTCCTTTATTGGAGAGCCGACTGACAACTGCCTCAGTGTCCCAAAATGAAGTTTCTGAGAGCAGCCCCTAGTTGTGTGTGGCTGTGTGTGTCTCTGTGTGTGTATCTCTGTGTGTCTGTGTGTGTTTGTCTCTGAGTGTCCGTGTGTGTCTGGGTGTGTGTCTGTTTATGTATCTGTGTGTGTGTCTGTATGACTCTGTGTGTGTGTCTCTGTGTGCCTGTGTATGTCTGTCTCTGTCTTTGTGTGTGCCTTTGTCTGTGTTTGTGTTTCTGTGTGTTTGAGTCTGTGTGTTTCTTGTGTGTCTTTGTGTGTGTCTGTGTCTCTCTTTGTGTCTGTGTGTGTGTTTCTGTGTGTCTAATTGTATGTTTGTCTGTGCCTTTGTCTGTGCCTTTGTCTCTGAGTGTGTGTGTCTGTCAGTTTATGTATCTGTGTGTGTGTCTCTGTGTGTGTCTCTGTGTGTGTGATTGTGTGTCTGTGTGTGTCTCTGCATCTTCCTCTGTGTGTCTCTCTGTATGTGTCTGTGTGTGTGTGTGTGAGTCTCTGTAATATGTCCCTCTGGGTGTGTGTCTCTGTGTTTGGGTCTCTATTTGTGTCTATGTGTGTGTCTCTGTGTGTGTCTGCGTGTATTTCTCTACATGTGTCTTTGTATGTGTCTGTGTCTGCATCCCTGTGTGTGTCTGTGTGTCTCTGTGTGCATGTCTGAGTGTGGGTCTTGTCTGTGTCTCTATGTGTTTGCGTGTGTGTGTCTGTGTTTGTCTCAGAGTGTCTGTGTGTGTCTGTATGTGTGTCTATGTGTGTGTCTCTGGGTGTGTCTGTGTGTGTGTCTATGGAGGTGTCTCTGCGTATGTCTGTGTATGTATCTCTGTGCGTCACTGAGTGTGTGTCTCTGTTTGTGACTGTGTGTCTCTGAGTGTCTGTATGTTTGTGTTTCTCTGTATGTCTGACTGTGTCTGTCTTTCTATGTGTGTCTGTGTGTGTCTCTGTGTGTATTGCTGTGTGTGTGTCTGTGAGTGTGTCTTATGTCTGTATGTGTGCCTATGTGTGAGTCTGTGCGTGTCTCTGTGTGTTTGTCTGTGTGTGTGCGTGTGTCTGTGTGTCTCTGTGTGTGCCTGTCTGTGTCTCTGTGTGTCTGTGTTTGTGTTTCTGTGTGTTTGAGTCTGTGTGTTTCTTGTGTGTCTTTGTGTGTGTCTGTGTCTCTCTTTGTGTCTGTGTGTGTGTTTCTGTGTGTCTAATTGTATGTTTGTCTGTGCCTTTGTGTGTCTGTGTGTGTGTCTCTGTGTGTATCTCTGTTTGTGTCTGTGTGGGTGTCTCTGTGAGTGTGTCTGTGTATATGTCTGTGTGTCTCTATATATGTGTCTCTGTGTATGCCTTTGTGTGTGTGTGTCTGTTTGTGTGTCTCTGTGTATGTCTGTGAGTGTGTCTGTGTGTGTGTACGTGTGGTTGTCCATTTGTTTCTCTCTGTGTTTCTTTGTGTGTCTGTGTGTCTCTGTGTGTGGCTCTGTGTGTCTCTCTGTATATGTGTGGCTCTGTGTGTGTCTCTGTGTTTGTGTCTGTGTGTGTGTCTGGGTCTGTGTGTGTATCCATGTGTGTCTGTCTCTGTGTGTGTCTGTGTATCTCAGTATGTGTGTCTCTGTACCTCTGTCTATGTATGTATCTGTGTCCATGTCTCTGTGTGTCTCTCTGTGTGTGTCTGAGTGTGTTTCTCTATGAGTGTCTGTCTTAGTGTTTGTTTACCTCTGTGTCTGTGCCTCTGTGTGTGTGTCTGTGTGCGTCTGTGCATGTCTGTGTTTGTCTGTGTGTGTCTCTGTGTGTGTCTGTGTGTTTGTCTCTCTGTGTGTCTGTGTGTATGTGTGCATGTCTTGTGTTCTCTGTGTGTCTGTCTCTGTGTGTGTCTGAGTGTGTGTCTGTGTGTGTCTATGTGTATATGTGTATGTCCTTGTGTGGGTCTTTGTGTGTGTCTTTGTCTGTGTGTGTGTCTCTGTGTGTGTCTGTGTCCCTGTGTGTGTTTGTGTGTATCCGTGTATGTGTCTCTGTGTGTCTCTCTGTGTCATGTGTGTGTCTGAGTGTGTCTCTGTGTATGTCTGTGTGTGGGTCTGTGTGTTTGTATCTCTGTGCGTCTGTGTGTGTATGTGTGTGTCTTTGTGTTCTCTGTGTCTGTGTCTCTGTGTATGTCTGTGGGTGTCTTTGTTTGCATCTGTGCTTCTGTGTGTATATGTGTGTGTCCTTATGTGGGTTTTTATGTGTGTCTCTGTGTCTGTGTATGTCTTTGTGTCCTTGTGTGTGTTTTTATGTGTGTCTCTGTGTGTGTTTTTGTGTGTCTGTGTGTGTTTTGATAGAAAAGTATAAAATTACTAGAAGAAAGTGCAGGGAAAACACTTAAAGAAATTGGCCTGGGAGAATATTTTCTGAGAATGACCCCCAGGCAATTGAAGCAACACCAAAAATACATTACTGAGAAATGATCAAATTTAAAAGCTTCTGCACAGCCAAGAACACAGTGCATAAAGCAAGCAGACAGCCCTCAGAAGATATTTTCAGGTTACGTCTCTGACAAAGGTTTAATAACAATAATCCACAGAGGGAGCGGTGCCTGAGGCTCAAAGGGGTAGGATGCCAGCCCCATATGCCAGAGGTGGCGGGTTCAAACCAGCCCTGGCCAAAAACTGCAAAAAAAAAAAAATAATAATAATAATCCACAGAAACGCAAACATATTAGCAAGAAAGAACAAGTGATCCCATCTCAGGGTGGGCAAGGGACTTGAAGAGAAACTTCTCTACAGAAGACAGGTGCATGGCCTACAAACACATGAAAAAAATGCTCATCATCCTTAATCATCAGAGAAATGCAAATCAAATCACTTTTAGATATCATCTAACTTTAGTAAGATTATTCCACATCCCAAAACCATAGATGTTGGTGTGGATTTGGACAAAAGGGAACACTTCTGCACTGCTGGTGGGAATGCAAACTAATATATTCCTTTTAAAAAATGTTTGGAGACCACTTAGGGATCTAAAAATAGACCTGCCAATCCTTCAATTCCTCTACTAGGTACATATCCGGAAGACCAAAAATCACTTTTTAACAAAGATCTTTTCACCAGAATGCTTATTGCAGCCCAATTCATAATTGCTAAGTCGTGGAAGAAGCCCAAGTGCACATCAACCCATGAATGGATTCATAAATTGTGGTATATGTATGCCATAAAATATAGCCTTAAAAAAGATGGAGACAAACAGCACCTGTGGATCAGTGAGTAGGGCGCTGGCCCTGTATACCGAGGATGGTGGGTTCAAACCTGGCCCTGGCCACATTGGAACTAGAAGTAGCCTGGTCTATTGTTGTGGAGGGTGCCTGTAGTCCCAGCTACTCAGGAGGCTGAGGCAAGAGAATCACCTAAGCCCAAGAGCTGGAGGTTGCTGTGAGCTGTGATGCATAGCACTCTACCGAGGGTGATGGAGTGAGACTGTCTCTTAAAAAAAAAAGGGGGGGGACTTTACCTCTTTCATGTTTACATGGATGGAGCTGGAACATATTCTTCTTAGCAAAGTATCTCAAGAATGGAAGAAAAAGTATCCAATATACTCAGCCCTACTATGAAACCAATCTATAAGCATCCACACTTCCATATGAAAGCTATAACCCAACTACAGATGAAGGGGAAAGAGGATGGGCAGGGGAGGGAGGAGGATGGCTAGAGGGAGGGTAATTGGTGGGACCACACCTATGGTGCATTTTATAAGGGTACATGTTATATCTACTAAGTGTAGAATATAAATATTTTAACATAATAACTAAGAAAATGTGGTGAAGGTTATGTTAACCAGTTTGATGAAAGTATTTCAAATTACATATAAAACCAGCACATTGTACACCATAACTGCATTAATATACATAGCTATGATTTGAAAAAAAATAAATGAATGAATAAATACATAAATTTGACTTGATGAAAAATTTTAAATGTGTTTGTCAATGGACACAATCAAAGAGAGAGAAAGTCAAACACTAACAGAAGAAACACATGCTGATCACATATCTGAGAAGGCTCTACTATCTCATGTATAATAGAAAGTCTCACAACTGAACATAAAAGCAACCACCCTGTCATGGTGCATCATGGGCAGAGGGAAAGCAAAGCCAGCATCCTAGGCCTTTCCAACTAACAGGTCTTGGCTGGGCTGTCGCTGTCCTTTGTGGTTCTAGTGAGCTGACCCCACAACAAATCCACAGTGGAAGAAATGGCCACAGATTAAACTGCCAAGGAGTCCCTGTCACTGAAGTCAGCACTTAGCCAAGGTGAACAGCTGTCCTGTGGAGGAGCCACCGGGGAGTGAAGGGGTCCTTCTGTTGAGGACAGCAGCAGAGAAGGGGTGGGGAGCCCAGTGTTCTTCCCAGGGTCCCCTGTTGGGCATCCCAGACCTGAGCGAATCCACCCCAGGGGCAGTAAGGGGCACTGTGGGGCTGCCCAGCTGGAAACCAGCCACCTGTTCTCTGCTGGGGGCCTGGGGCTCACTGTCCAGGGGACAGACTGGCTGCTTAATCTTAGTCCCAGGGAGGCTCAGGCCAGGCCCTGCCAGCCTCATGTAGAGAAATCTCCGTGCCCAGGGACTGGGAGGCCATGTGAGGGGAGGGGACTGATTTGAATGAAAGGCCTCTCAGTCCCCACAGGGGGAAAGTAGGTACAAGAGACAGGGGCAGCTCTGAGGCAGCTGTGGATCCCCAGGAATCAGAGCTGACAGGAATCTCCACCATGGCCTGTGCCCCTCTCCTGCTCACCCTCCTCACTCTCTGCCCAGGTGACAGGCCCTGGGAAGCAGAAGTGCCTGGGTGGGGTACACCTGGTTGATTTCTCCCTTTCATTTTGAGAGCATGTGGTGGAAAATGACCCCAGACTACCTCTGTGTGTCTCCATCTCTTCTGTTCCAGGATCCTGGGCACAGTCCAGACTGACACAGGAAGCCTGGGTGTCAGCGTCTATGGGAGAGACGATCACCCTGTCCTGTACTGGAAGCAGCAACAATGTTGGAAAGTATAATGTGGGCTGGTACCAGCAGATTTCTCCTGGTGCCCCCCAAACTGTCATGCTTGGAATTTCACGGCCCTTAGGAATCCCTGATCAGTTCTCTGGCTCCAATACTGGCAACACTGACTCCCTGACCATCTCGGGCCTCTAGCCTGAGGATGAGGCTGTTTATTACTGCTCATCATGGGATGATAGCCTGAGTGCTCACACAGTGCTCCAGACACATGGAGAACTGAGACAAAAACTGCCCTTGGCCTCCCGTGAGGTAAATAACCCCATGACTGCCTGTGACAAATGCAGACGATGACTGTTGCCAACCCTGTGTTGTCAGTGTTAGAGGAAGTGAGGTTGAGCACATTGCACCTTCTAATTGTCAGTGGGGTTTTTTCCCACGTAGTATTCATTTATTAAAAATAAGAGGGCAGCGCCTGTGGCTCAGTGAGTAGGGCACCGGCCCAATATGCCGAGGGTGGTGGGTTCAAACTCAGCCCCAGCCAAACTGCAACAACAACAAAAAAATAGCCGGGCGTTGTGGCGGGCGCCTGTAGTCCCAGCTGCTCGGGAGGCTGAGGCAAGAGAATCACGTTAGCCCAAGAGTTAGAGGTTGCTGTTAGCCGTGTGATGCCACGGCACTCTACCCGAGGGCGGTACAGCGAGACTCTGTCTCTACCAAAAAAAAATAAATAAAAAAATAAGAGATATACTCGACATACTATAAAAGGTACAATTAAATCGTTTTACTATGTACACAGAATTATTCTTCCACCATCATAATCTAATTTTACAATACTTTTATGAACTCCCCCACCAAATCCCACAATTATCAGTCAGTCCACATTCTTCCCCCACCCCCAGCCACTGGTAATCCCTAATCCACTATCTATGAGGGATATAAACTTAAAGAGCAAAGAAACTTAGTGACTCAAAAACAGATACACTTAATAAAAACCATGTCCAAACAATAATAATGTGCTGAAACCAGAGATAAAGGCAAAGTCACATAAATAAAATCAGACAGAAAATATTATAATATATACAGAAGATCAACAAATGAAACAATTGTGACTATTTCATGTGCACACATTGAGAAATTATAGTGACATTAGATTTTCACACTGTTAAGAAAGAAAGAACTGTCACCATGTAATGAACTTTCCAGGTGTATTTTTTTTTTTTTGAGAAAAAAGGACAAATTAAGATCTTGTCAGCTGAAGACAACCTGAAATGTTTCATCTCCAATAAATACCCCAAAGTCAAATAAATAAATAGATAAATAAATACATTAATAAATTAAAAAAAACACAAAACGAAGGTCTTTGGGTGGAAGATAAATGCTAAATGAGAAAAATATTAAGCCTAAGGGATGTGGGAAGAAAATCAATAGGTATATTAGCAAAATATTTATTTTTCAGCTCTTAAGTTTTATCTAAGTTATAGCATTTTAATGGAATTTCTGCATATAAATTATGTAATGGGAAAAAATTGAGCTTAGTATTAACTCTACATAGACTATGAAAAGTTAGGCATATTGTTGTCTTTAGAACAACTAGAATAAAACTAAATAAAGAGATAAATTCAAACAACCAATAGAAATATCAAAAGAACCCACTAAATAATTTTCACCTATTCCAAAAGAAGGCAGCAATGAGGTACAGACAAACAGAAATCATGGAAATAAACAGAGAATGTATGTTAAAATTGCAATCTTAAATACATTTATACCAGTAATTTCATTAAATGTAAATGAACTAACCACATACATTAAAAGGAAGAGATTGTCACTTTTAAAAATCAATAATAAAACAAAGAGACAACCACATAATTCTACCTGAAACCCCACTTAAAATATAATTCTATACAGAGGTTAAAAGTAAAATGATAAAATGGCATAAAGCATTATTTCAATGTTAATTTCATCATTTTGATAGTGTATGTTGCATATAGTGTTATGAGACTCCCTCAGTGGGGGAAACTGGGCAAAGGGCACACAGGAACTCTGTGGATTGGAGATCTGGGTTAAAGATCAGGGACAGAAGTAGCTTAGGCTGACATTCTGGAGGATGGGCTGAAAACAGTCCAGATTCCTCAGACAACCCCCACTGCACTGCACACAGCACAGTGTTGGAAACAACCTGGGGGGTCTAAACAGAATATTCAGTGACAAGACTGCCCAGAGCTAACATTCCTGAGTCTGGACTCCTTCGTGACCTCCCCAGGCTGCGCATAGTGTGGTCTGTGGTCTGAACAGAATGTTTAGCAATTATAGATTAAGATCTGCTGAGCAAGTCAAAGTATAGAATGGGACCAAAAGGAGAGCTAAGGCAGTTAGAGTTTACACCCTAAACACTGGCCCTGTTTCTTTGGTAACTTTCTGACTTTATGATTATAGGACATTGTTCTTAGATGTTTCCTTCCACTTTTTCCTATTACTTCCTCATTCTTTACCAAAAAAAAAAAAAAAAAAAAAAAATGACTCTTAACCTTACATTGAGTAATGAGGTTAGAGTTTCTTAAAAAATAGTGACTCTTACCCTTACATTTAGTAATGAGGTTAGAGTTTCTCTGTGTTTGTTATTAACTGTTTGTTGAGTACTTTGTTAGCCATACACATTTTTCATGCTCAGTAAAAGACCACTGAGGTTTTTGTTTGAGGCAGCTCTTCCTTGCTACTTTCTGAGCATGTGAAGCAGCTCACCTCTCTGAGCCCCCTGGGTTATTTCACTGCAAGTGTGAGAGGTTTCCATCCATGCTGCACCCTCGCCAGCTTGTCCACAGATAGCAAATGACTACATAACTCAATTTAATATTTTTCATCTTAATTTGTATGTGTAATTATATTTAAAAAAACATGAAAGAAATGTAGACAGATGGGGAAAGTTCTATGTTTGTTATACTCTATCTAATTAAAAAGCCTGCAGTTTCTATGCTATGCAGGTATGTTTTTATTGTTTGTTTGTTTGTTTATTTGCGACAGGGTTTCATTATGTCATTGTCGGTAGAGTACTGTGGTATCACAGCTCACAGCAACCTCAGAGTCTTGGGGTTAAGAAATTCTCTTGCCTCAGCCTCCCAAGAAGTTGGGAGTACAGGGGAATACTGCAACCCCTGGCTACTATTTTGTTGTGGTTGTCATTGTTGTTTAGCAGGCCCAGGCTGGGTTAAAACCCACCAGCCCCCGTATGTGGCAGTGCCCTAACCACTTAGCTATGGGTGCCATGCCATAAACAAGGGATGTTTAATGTACCGTAATCCCCACGAGATGGTGTCCCCTGAGCTATCAACCCCCATATATAATTTAAATTTTGATAAATCCATTGAGGTGATGAGCAGAAACACCAGAAAAGTTGATCTAGGAAATCTATGACCCCCACAGGGGAAAGCTGAAGCACAGTAAATGGCCAGACGCAGACTGAGGCAATGCACTTACTGTGGGGCACTAAGGCTCTCCTGGGATTGTCCCATAAGTTAGAGAAACACTCAGAGCTTCTCAAGGAGCTGAGCAGATAACATGTGAACCAAGTCCTGATTGGCTGGAAGATTTGACCTGCCAAGAGCAGAGGCCTATCAGAGTCCACGATTCTCTTCCCCATTGGAACTGACTCAGCTCATTCTTCTCCACCTTCTCCTGCTGACATAAGAGCACACAGGGCAGGAAGGGTCTGGGTCTGGGGACAGACCTATATTAATTTATTTCTAAAGGTAGGAAATCTGACCTCTTGATTCCTGGAACAACATAAAGGGACTTAAAGAGCTCATTGTCTCAAATGGAGCATCAGGAAGTCTGAGTCCAGGCCCTTCAATTCCACGTACTCTCTATCTACTTACACAAGGACAACAAACATAGTTATGTCCTATGTTTACAATATACACACACGTTGATGAACATGTGTCATATGTACACACACATCCACAATCACATTTACACATAATATGCATTTAAAATACCAACTGATGTTATCATAACCATTTTACATACTCAATTTTTATTTCGTTTTACTCATATTTCTCCACTTTCTTAGTACTTATTTAATAATTATTTGTTGTTAAATTTTTAGCTACCTGTTGAGATTATTTTTCATCTCATTGATAAATAGTTTTAGAATTTCCTTTAAAGCAGGCCTGGAAAATTTGATGGCTTTTGTTAACAAAAAAATCCATCATTCTCTTTTTATTCTTTCCTTGTTTAAAGTTAACTTACATAGAATGACATTTGGGGATATTAAGTACACAGTTCAATGTGTCTTTACTAATGTAAATGATCCCAACAGCCCAACCATGCTTATGTTTTCATTTCTGAAGAAAATTTTCACACTTTCCCTTGTAGTCAATCTAATGCTCACTATGGCCACCACGGAGAATGTGTCCCTAGGGGCCTGTAACATTATCATTTGCCAAAGGACACTGAATAGAAAACTCAAAATCTGCCATATGCTCAGTAAAATCAGAATATCCACATCATCACTGCAAAATCCCACAAAGGACTTTAGGGAAAACTCTTGAAGTGAGGATGATGGGTTTGTGGGCTTTGTGTCCACAGATGAGATAATTAAACACTGGGAAAGTGAGTGGAGGAAGCCAGTGAATGATTTTCTGAGAAGTTATGTGCCAGGCTTAATTCAGGCTTAATTCCAACAGATATGAAATCACAACCATGAAACAGAATCCCTTTCATTTTCTGTACTTGACAGTCATGACAACTCCTACGTCATCTAAATAGTTTGATGAATGAAACACAGATAAACTTATGTGAAAGTAGTTAGATTCTATTTCCTGACTGTGCAGCAGTTTTGGAACTTTAAATACACAGAGCGAAAGAAAGGGAGAAAGAGGAGAGAGGAAAAGAGAGAGACGTTGATCAGTAAGTGACACAATCACTGGGTTTTTATAATATAACTCAGCCAGGGAGTAGGATATATGGTAAGAGGGGCAGATTTTCTTTTATTTTTACATATACATGTATTTATTAGGTTTCCGTTTTTTGCCATCACAAAATTAGAGGCCTAAAATTTAATAATACTAACAATGTTTAAGATAAGGACTAGAAACAAAAGCCACGTAAAGAATGAGCAAACATAAATACATTCAGAAAAGAAATCAGATAATTGCTGCATCAAAATATTCAGCAATACTACTACTAATAATGCAATGAAAGTAACATTCACATTGTCAAATAAGAGTATATCTATTATAGAATGCTTTGACTGTGAGATTCAGTGTGGAGTCATCAGTTAACTTTTTATTATTATTTTAAGTCTCAAAAAATAGACAACGAATATTTATAAATAAAAGTAAAAGGTCATTTCAAAAAACAGATCATGCCAAATCTTATAGACAAAAGAAAATGAAGAAATACTTCAAAATCATTCTACTTGATCTGGGTACACCTGATATTAAAACTGGAGAGACTGTATTATTATAAAGGGGAAATTAAAAACATATTTCACTTATAAATGAGGATGCAATATCCCAAACAACATATTAAAAAGTTGAATGGAAAATTAATGTTTAAAGTAATGTATTTTAGTCAAAATTAAATCCAATTTATGTGAGAATTAGTCACTATTTTCTTTTCTTGTCTTTTTCTTTTCTTTTTTTCCTTTCCCTCACCCACTCCCTCCTTCTCTGGTCTTCCCTTCCCCCCTGCCCCACTGTGTCATTAATTGTTCTCATATCAAAATCGAGTACATAGGATTCATACTTTTCCATTCCTGTGATGCTTCACTAAGAATAATGTGTTCTACCTCTATCCAGGTTAGTACAAATGCTGCAAAATCTCCATTTTATGGCTGAATAATATACCATGGTAGACATATACCACAGCTTACCAATCCATTCCTGGGTTGAAGGACATTAAGGTTGTTTCCACATTTTAGCAATCGTAAATTGGGCTGCAATACAAGTATCTTTATAATAAAAGGTTTTGTTTTTTTTTTTTTTCCGCCTGGATAAAAGCCTAGTACAAGTGTCTTTATAATAAAATGTTGTTTTTCCTGGATAGATGCCAAGTAATGAGATTACAGGATCAAACGGGAGGTCTAGGTTGAGTTGTTTGAGATTTCTCCATACTTCCTTCCAAAAAGGTTGTATTAGTTTGCAGTCCCATTCACTCCATTTTTTTTTTAGCCCTCCCTTCCGGCATGACCATCTCAGTTAATCACACAGTTGTTCATGTCAGAATAAACATGGACTGTCACCAGAGCCAGGAAATTATCCCTTGAACATCTGTAATCCCTTCAAAAGAAGCCCTAAATATACTAATAACATTTTAATTTTGTTGTGTTGAATTTTATTGTTGTTTTCCTTTTTTAATTTCTTGGTTTCTCCTTTTTAGCAGAACCTCCTGTGAACCACAAAGCAGGGTAATTTCCTCTCTCCAGTGCTCAGTACTCTTCATCTGGGTGCTGATCTATTGAACAGTCAAGCAGGGAGAGAGAACCCTGGATCTATGAGTAGTCTGAGAACAGTCCCTGTTCTCACCTAATGCACATTTTATTTCATGCACCAGTTATATGTATGAGACACCCCTCCCTTGGAAGACATGTTAAAAGCAAGTGGCTGGTGTGTCCTGTTCCGCTGAGTCTCAAATAGAGAACTCAAGACTGAGACAGATAGGAGGATGTGCTAAAGTGGGGCCTCGCTGTGTCCTGGACAGGGAGTGGGCAGTGGTCAAGGCCCTGTTGGGGCAGGAGACTCTTTCAGGACGCCCTGGCATCTGGTCATAGACACGCGGGACCTGGGCCTGGGCACCAGGGGGCACTGAGGGACTGTCACTGAGGGCTCTTGGGGCTCAGCTTCCACCTGGCCCTGGGCTCAGCTCAGGGCTCACTGGAGCCAGAAGCTATGTCCTCTCTGCCCCCCTGGGAGCCTCAGGCCAAACCCAGCATATACCCACTTCTACAAGAAATGATACTTAGCCACTGTGGTGGCACAAGGCCCAGGGAAGGTTTGGCTGGGTAGGGGAAGAGCAGCACAATTGCATGCAGGGTCCCTCTCTCTCCTCTGGAGTTAGAGGGAGGATAAGAGAGACCTGCAGCATGTTTGCCTCAGAAGAGCTCTGGGGTGTCTGCAGAATGGCCTGGACAGCACTCTTCCCTCTCAGCCTCCTCCTTCATTGCACAGGTCAGGATGGTCCTCAGCATCCTCACCCCCTAATCCACTCACACTTTCTCCCACACCCATGCTAGGACTGTCCTTCCTCCAGGCCATAAAGGGTGTCTGTGTTTCCAGTGTCCCTCTGCCAACCTGTGCTGACTCAGCCATCCTCTGCATCTGCTTCCCTGGGAGCCTCGGTCAAGCTCACCCGCACCCTGAGCAGCGCACACAGTGACTACACCACTGAATGGTATCAGCAGCAGCCAGGGAAGGCCCCTCAGTACCTGATGTATGTTAGCAGTGACGGAAGCTCCAGCAATGGGGATGGAATCCCTGATTGTTTCTCCTGCTCCAGCTCTTGGGCTGACCACTACTTAACCATCTCCAACCTCCAGTCTGAGGACGAGGCTGACTATGTCTGTGGTGCAAGTTATACCATTAGTGGTTCATTTGCATGAAGCACAGTGATCCAAATGAAGGGGGAAGTGGGACAAAAACTGTTTCTCTACTCTGCTACCAACACTGCCACCTGGGTCCCAGAAACAGGGTCTGGTGACCTGACCCTTCAATAATGTTGATCTATTTGTTGAAAGTTTACACTAAGAGAGCCAGATGCATTCTGATGCCTTTTAAGGGTTCCCTGGGAAGCAGACTGTTAGGCCAGGCTGCAGTAGAGTGAACAGATCAGCAGCAATGACGGAAATGTTACATCTCATCTGTCACACATGCTGGTTTCTACGTGGTCACTACATAGGGGGAGGCGGTGCAAGGACAGTCTCCTTTCCACATTTAAACACTGAGACTCCACGACACACCTCACTCATGCCTCTTGGAGCTTTATTTAAATAATCACATTTAAAAATAATTGTATTCATTTCTAATAAACTCTGAAAATCCTTTCATATGGTGGAAAGCCGATCTGAAAAAAATAATGAGAGAATAAAACTTCGTGGGTAGTGTGAGGAACAAATCTTTTTTTTTTTTTTTTTTTTTTTGAGACAGATTCTTATTTTGTTGCCTTCGGTAGAATGCTGTAGTGTCATAGCTCACAGCAACCTCAAACTCTTGAGCTGAAAAGGTTCTCTTGCCTCAGCCTCCCAAGCAGTTGGGACTTCAGGTGCCCGCCACTATGCCAGGCTAGTTATGGAGATGGGGATCTCACTTTTACTCAGGCTCACCTCAAATTCCTGACCTCAGGCAATTCACCCACCTCACCTCCCCAAATGCTGGGATTACAGGCATGAGCCACCATGTACAGCTTTGAGGAACAAATCTTTTTTTTTTTTTATTGTTGGGGATTCATTGAGGGTACAATAAGCCAGGTTACACTGGTTGTATTTGTTAGGTAAAGTCCCTCTTGCAATCATGTCTTGCACCCAGAAGGTGTGGCACACACCAAGGCCCACCACCCCCCACAAATCTTAAGCGCTCTGGCTGTTTCCACTGAACACTGAGGTGTTCAGTGCCTTCAGGATAAGGTTGAGGAATTTATCTCAAGGTCCAGTAGATGGCAACTGATATGCAATAATCTAAAAGAAAAAAAATAAACAGTCATTCAGGTCACTTTGATAACTCTGACCTAGAATGGATTTCTTTTTTCAAAAACAGGTAGTCAAGAAATACTTACCAGATAGTGGACTGACTGAGGCTCCCTGAAATCCTGTCCCACCATATAAGGCAATGTACACAATGGTATCAATTGTCTAAGTCAACTTTTTCACACTTTTTTAAAATTTTTTCACAATTATGGGCATTTACTAAGGGCTTACACAAATCTTAGGACCATTTGAAAAAGAGGGAGCTTTGTAAAAACGAAAGTCGTGTTGTTTTTATCATATCTTCTGTGTATTTCCTGAAACCTATGGCATCCCTGAAAATAACAAGCCTCAAAACCTTTGTAGCTGTGAAGCACAGAAGAATGATATTCCCGGAAGTTACAAAATGGTAAGATTCACATTTTTTTTCAAAAAAATCCTATCTACAGACAACTGCATTAGTGAGCTTTCTGGTTGTTCTAAGTGAAGCCTCATTCTTAGCACTTCTCCGAATTAGAACTGACTCAGAGTTTGTTTGTTGAAGCTGCCCCATCCTCAGTTTCTTGTGGTGTAAGTGTAGGCAGTTGTTAACATTGAGGGTGTCTGCGATGGTGGCATTGATGGGACAGACAACAAGCTGAACAAAAAGCTTATAAGGAAAAACTGCAAGGTGTGGGAGTCCATAGGTGGTGCTGACGAGCTCTGACACGTTCCCGTGGATACAGAAAATCACTTCTATGCTCTGAGCTGTGTTATGTCCTGCCTAGAAAGAACTAGAAAGGTCCTGATGCTTCTCCACCAGCTGAAAGTGAAGAGCTGTGCAAAGATGAAGTGAGGCCAAGGCAGAAATGTGAGGTGACAGAGTGTGGAGCTGGGCCCAACACATGCAGGGGCTTTTGGGAGGGGCTGAGAGCCGTGTTCCTGAGAGTGGTGAAGGAAATCTCTGCCCAGTAATTAGCCACTAATGTAACTGAACTGGGACGTCAGCGACCACATGTGCAGAGGATGCAGACCTAGCCCAGAAAACCAGGAAGCCAGAAATGACCAACAATAATAACTACAAAAAACATAAACCAAAAAAATAAAAACAGTAATCATCAAGGAAGGGATCGGACTTCCAGAGTGGTCACGTTATAGTATTAATTAATTTATTTATTCATTTATTTACCTATTTATTTATTTTTCGAGACAGAGTCTCACTATGTCACCCTTGGTAGAGTGCCGTGGCATCATAGCTCACAGCAACCTCCAACCCTTGAGGTTAAGTGATTCTCTTGCCTCAGCCTCCCAAGTAGCTGGGACCACAGGCACCCACAACACCCCCCAACTATTTTCTGCTACAGTCGTCATTGATGTTTAGCTGGCCCGGGCCAGTTTCAAACTCTCCAGCCTTGGTGCATGTGGTGGGCACCATAACCACTGTGCTATGGACACTGAGCCCACATCGTATTATTTAAAGGTCTCATGTTTTAAGATGAAAGTAGGAGACAGATAAAGAAACAAGAAAGATTTTCCACCATACACTACAAGACACCAAGCATAACAGCAATGAGAAAACATTAAATGAACAATTAAAACAGCAAAAAAATCTGATAAATACTAACTCCAAAGAGTCACAGACACTAGAACTAGTAGAGAAAGTTCTGGAACCAGCTAACATGCATTAAATGTGATCTTAAAAAGTCAAAATAATGAAATGTTCAAAAGAAAGTCATATCATGTATAAAAAATTAAAAAAGAAATGAGGAAAAATATAACTCGAGTTGGATCAATTGTTATTACTGTGCCTGAAAAACAGAAGGAAATAAGAATAAAAAATGCACAGAACTTGAGAAACTTGTGCAACACAGGTGGAAGTCTCAGAAAGATAACATTGGGATAAATGGACAGAAAAGGAAGAGCAGAGAGAGGGATGGAAGGAGGGAGGTGGGACCTTGGTGTGTGCCACACCTTTTGAGGGCAAACACGATTGTAAGAGGGACTTTACCTAACAAATGCAATTAGTGTAACCTTGCATTGGTTTCTTATACCCTCAATGAATCCCAAACAATAAATAAAGCAAAACTAAAAAATAATTAAAACCAAAAAAAAAAAAGACAGAAAACACATTCAAACAATAATGACCCCAAACTTCCCTAATTTGATGAAACCTACACACCCGAGATGCTCTGTAACCCCCAGTAGAAATCAGTCAGGCCCGATTTCTCCAGGCATAAGCAAAGTATCACAGAGGGATGAAACCTACCCAATTCTAACAAGATAAGAAGGCAAAGACAATGACACCACACACCTGTCATGACCCCTGATTCCATCCAAGACATAGTAGACAGTAACTGGTGAGGTCCTTACACCTTGAACAATCCCAGGACTGGTCCAGATACATGGAACACAGCAGGTGTTTCCTGACACCGGATACTGAGGAGAGCCAGCCTCTGTGACCTCAAGGAAGAAAAGTGAATTTGTACAAGTACATGCACATACACATATGGACACCCAGGCACACATGTGTAACAGTGCATACCCACCACACATGGACACACACATACACACACATGAGCACAACATGCCTATGTGAACACACACAGGTGAGCCTATCTGGCTGCAGATTTATTTCTAAACTCAGTCCTGCCCAGATGAGGTGGAACCCCGGCTGATCATGACTGTGTCACTGAGCTGAGGACACAGAAGGGAGAAGTCAGGGGACAGGGATGACAGGCATTCTCAGGGCAATTCCCTAGAGAGTAGGTGGCTGCACAGGCAAGGTCTCTGTCCCCTGCATGTGGCCCCTGTGGCTTTGGCTGAGCACAAAGTGGCCACCTGCAGGTTTGGGGTTGTAACTAGTAGAGCTAAAGAGCGAACTCAGCAGTGTGTGGGCCTAGGGGGTATGTCATTCCTATCAAAAAAAAAAAAAAACTCTTCTTCATTCAGGTCTACACAACCAGCTAGGACAGTATACGTGTGTGGGATTATATATTTATTTATTTATATATTTTTTGGCCATACACCCTCAGTCCACCTTCACTGGGAAGAGCGGCGTGGCGCCATTCACAAGTCACAGCACACTCGAATTCTTGAGCTCCAGGGATGCATTTGCTTCAGACTCCCGAACAGGTGGGACTATGCTGGGGTTGGGGCGGTCGTCTCCTGTCTCCACCGGCCTCGGCCTCCCAGAATGCTAGTATCAGAGTGGAGATCAAACGCCCCCAACCCCATAACTTCTTTGGGTGTGTATGGAGCTGTTCCCGGCGACAGATCGGTCCTCTCAAAGCCCAGTGGGGAGGCGGTGCTGAGAAGGGCGGGGACAGATCCTAGAGGTTTCCCTTCAACCTCGTCTCCGGTCAGGTCAGGTCAGGTCAGGTCAGGTCAGCGCCTCTGTGCTTGGCTGCTTAGCTCTTCTGTAAAACGGAACAGATCAGAAATAAAGGTCGAAAACTTAACTGAGGGGCGGCGCCTGTGGCTCAGTCGGTAAGGCTCCAGCCCCACAGACCGAGGGTGGCGCGTTCAAACCCGGCCCCGGCTGAAATGCAACCAAAAAATAGCTGGGCATGGTGTCGGGCTACTTTCCTCTCAGCTACTCGGGAGGCTGAGGCAAGAGAATCGCTTAAGCCCAGGAGTTGGAAGTTGCTGTGAGCTGTGTGATGCCATGGCACTCTACCCGAAGGGTTTAAAGTGACACTCGGTCTCTACAAAAAAAAAAAAAAAAAAAAAAAAAACAATTCATTACTGAAGTTTTTTTCTGGATTGGAAAGCGGGGGTTCGGGGAGAGGAAGAGTTTCTGTTCCAGGAAGTGTGCTACGTGTCTATTTACTTCTTTATTAGATCAATTTTAACATTTATTAATTTATTTTTTGAATTTTTGAATTCAAAATTGAATTCATTTGAATTTTTTTTTTTTTTTTGGTGAGGCAGACCTTCACTGAGTCACCCTCCGTAGATTGCCTTGGTGTGGTGTCACAGCTCTCAAGAACCTCCAACTCTTGGGCGTGAACGATTGTCTGGCCTCAGCCTCCCAAGTACCTGGGACTGCATGAGCCCACCACAGCGCCAGTGTATTTTTGCTTTGTTGCAGTTGTCATTGTTGTGTAGCTTGTCAGACAGGGCTGGAATCCGCCAGCGTCCTCGGTGGATGTGGTTGGTGCCTTAACCACTGTGCTATGCACCACGCCCCCACGCCGCGCCAGCCTATTTATTTATCTATTTATTTATTAAATATTTTCCTTCTTCTGCTGTGTTTGACTGGGGCCCGGATTCAACCCGCCGCCTCTGGAACTTGGGGCCGGTGCCCTACTCCTCTGAGGAACAGGCACTGAACCACTTTTAATCTTTCAGATTCCTTCCTTCCTTCCATCATTCCGTCCCATCCTTTTTCCTTCCCTCCATCCCTCCCTTCCTTCCTTCGTTCTTTCTTGTTTGTTTTCTTTCCAGTTTTTTGTCGGGGCTTGGTTTGAACCCGCCACCTCCGAAATATGCGGGCGGAGGGCGGGGGTGCCCGCAGGCGAACTCTTTCAACGAAATGGTTTTGAGGAGGGGGCAGTTTTTCTCGACACCCACCTCCTCTGTATATGGGGCCGGCACCCTACTCCTTTCACCCACAGGCGCCACCCGTTAACTTGTATTCTTTTTCCTTTTTGTAGAGACAGAGTTTCCCTTTATTGCCCTCGGTAGAGTGCCGTGGCGTCACACAGCTCACAGCAACCTCCATCTCCTGGGAATAGGCGATAATCCAGCCTCGGTCTCCCGAGTAGCTTGGATTACAGGCGGCCGCCAGAACGCCCGGCTATTTTGTTGCAGTTCGGCCTGGCCTGGGGTTGAACACACCACCCTCCGTATATGGGGCCGGCGCCTTGCTCACTGAGCCACAGGCCCCGCCCCCGTTATTTTCTATACTTAACAATAGCTTCCCCCCACACATACATGTCTCCAGATGCAGTGAAACCAGGTGTGGGAGAAGGATATTTAACTAAATCGAATTAGGTTGGGCGACGTGAGGTGGCTCAGGCCTGTAATCGAAGCACTTTGGGGGGTCTAGGTGGGCGGATCTCTTCAACTCACTGAGTTGAGCTCCCGAAAATGGGTTCGTTTCTTTGCTTTCCAGTTCTGGCGGAGTCCAAGCTTGAACCAACACCCACGGTATAATATGGGGCCGGCGCCCTAATCCTTGAGCCAGGGGCTGCGCCCACGCACAGGCACAGGCGTTTCTGAGCTGAGAAAAAACCCCGCTGAGGCCCCAGCTCTTGACCTCTTGTTGGCGGCCTCCAATTGGCTGCGGAGAGGGCCGGTCCTCCGTGTCTGCAGGTTGCTGACTTGTTCTGACTGCGTGTCCCAAGGCACCACTTTCGGGGTTTCTTTTTTCTTCTTTTATCCCTTGTTTCTCTCATTGCACATCTCACACTTGTGCTGAAACACATGATCATGACGCCTATGAACTACTAAAGGAGATGCTGCCACACACATCCCTCCGTCCTCCACTCCCTCTCCCCTTTCTTTCTCTCCTTCCCTCCTAACATCCCCCCTCCCCTGGCCCCCGCACCTGCATAAGAAACCAGAGAGCTAGCTAAGAATGAGCACGCCGGGTTCTCCTGCCAGGCAGGCAGGCATGCACGACACCCACGTAGAGCACATGTGGCTGTTAGGAAACTTGGGTGTGCACGGTGCCCCACGGATGACCAGACGTCCGTGGCAGACCTTATCCGGGGATCTTGTCACCTTAGCGCCTGTTGGTCGACCAGATGTCTCTTCTGCGTGTTTTGGCCTAGTCAGTCCAGCAGGTGGCGGCCTTGTATAAGTTCTGGTTCCCCTGGGGCTCTGAGACTCGCCTCGCTCCTCCAAAGCCCGTGTTCCTTCTTTCGTGTTCGTTTTCTCTCTCTCTCTCTCTCTCCCTCTCTCCCTCCCTTTCTCCCCCCTCTCCGTCTCTCTCCCCCTTCATTCTCACTCTCCCTTTATTCTGAAACGGTTCTTCTGACAATACGCACTGCTTGCCTCCTGTGTAACTACTAGAGCTAAAGAGCGAACTCGGCAGTGTGTGGGCCTAGTGGGTGTGTCATTCCTATCAAAAAAAAAAAAAACTCTTCTTCATTCAGGTCTACACAACCAGCTAGGACAGTATTCGTGTGTGGGATTATATATTTATTTATTTATATATTTTTTGGCCATACACCCTCAGTCCACCTTCACTGGGAAGAGCGGCGTGGCGCCGTTCACAAGTCACAGCACACTCGAAATCTTGAGCTCCAGGGATGCTTTTGCTTCAGACCTCCGAACAGGTGGGACTATGCTGGGGTGTGGGGCGGTCGTCTCCTGTCTCCACCGGCCTCGGCCTCCCAGAATGCTAGCATCAGAGTGGAGATCAACCGCCCTCAACCCCATAACTTCTTTGGGTGTGTATGGAGCTGTTCCCGGCGACAGATGGGTCCTCTCAAAGCCCAGTGGGGAGGCGGTGCTGAGAAGGGCGGGGACAGATCCTAGGAGTTTTTCCCTTCAACCTCGGCTCTGGTCAGGTCAGGTCAGGTCAGGTCAGGTCAGCGCCTCTGTGCTTGGCAGCTTAGCTCTTCTGTAAAACGGAACAGATCAGAAATAAAGGTCGAAAACTTAACTGAGGGGCGGCGCTGTGGCTCAGTCGGTAAGGCTCCAGCCCCACAAACCGACGGTGGCGCTTTCAAATCCGGCCCCGGCTGAAATGCAACCAAAAAATAGCTGGGCATGGTGGCGGGCTACTTTCGTCCCAGCTACTCGGGAGGCTGAGGCTAGAGAATCGCTTATGCCCAGGAGTTGGAAGTTGCTGTGAGCTGTGTGATGTCATGGCACTCTACCCGAAGGGATTAAAGTGACACTCGGTCTCTACAAAAAAAAAAAAAAAAAAAAAAAAAACAATTCATTACTGAAGTTTTTTTCTGGATTGGAAAGCGGGGGTTCGGGGAGAGGAAGAGTTTCTGTTACAGGAAGTGTGCTACGTGTCTATTTACTTCTTTATTAGATCAATTTTAACACTTATTAATTTATTTTTTGAATTTTTGAATTCAAAATTGAATTCATTTGAATTTTTTTTTTTTTTTTTTGGTTCGGCAGACCTTCACTGAGTCACACTCCGTAGATTGCCTTGGTGTGCTGTCACAGCTCTCAAGAACCTCCAACTCTTGGGCGGGAACGATTGTCTGGCCTCAGCCACCGAAGTACCTGGGACTGCATGAGCCCACCACAGCGCCAGGGTATTTTTGCTTTGTTGCAGTTGTCATTGTTGTGTAGCTTGTCAGACAGGGCTGGAATCTGCCATCCTCCTCGGTGGATGTGGTTGGTGCCTTAACCACTGTGCTATGCACCACACCCCCACGCCACGCCAGCCTATTTATTTATCTATTTATTTATTAAATATTTTCCTTCTTCTGCTGTGTTTGACTGGGGCCCGGATTCAACCCGCCGCCTCTGGAACTTGGGGCCGGTGCCCTACTCCTCTGTGGAACAGGCACTGAACCACTTTTACTCTTTCAGATTCCTTCCTTCCATCGTTCCGTCCCATCCTTTCTCCTTCCCTCCATCCCTCCCTTCCTTCCTTCGTTCTTTCTTGTTTGTTTTCTTTCCAGTTTTTTGTCGGGGCTTAGTTTGAACCCGCCACCTCCGAAATATGCGGGCGGAGGGCGGGGGTGCCCGCAGGCGAACTCTTTCAACGAAATGGTTTTGAGGAGGGGGCAGTTTTTCTCGCCACCCACCTCCTCAGTATATGGGGCCGGCACCCTACTCCTTTCACCCACAGGCGCCACCCGTTAACTTGTATTCTTTTTCCTTTTTGTAGAGACAGAGTTTCCCTTTATTGCCCTCGGTAGAGTGCCGTGGCGTCACACAGCTCACAGCAACCTCCATCTCCTGGGCTTAGGCGATAATCCTGCCTCGGTCTCCCGAGTAGCTTGGATTACAGGCGGCCGCCAGAACGCCCAGCTATTTTGTTGCAGTTCGGCCTGGCCTGGGGTTGAACACACCACCCTCCGTATATGGGGCCGGCGCCTTGCTCACTGAGCCACAGGCCCCGCCCCCGTTATTTTCTATACTTAATAATAGCTTCCTCCCACACATACATCTCTCCAGATACAGTGAAACCAGGTGTGGGAGAAGGATATTTAACTAAATCGAATTAGGTTGGGCGAGGTGAGGTGGCTCAGGCCTGTAATCGAAGCACTTTGGGGGGTCTAGGTGGGCGGATCGCTTCAATTCACTGAGTTGAGCTCCTGAACATGGGTTCGTTTCTTTGCTTTCCAGTTCTGGCGGAGTCCGGGCTTGAACCAACACCCACGGTATAATATGGGGCCGGCGCCCTAATCCTTGAGCCAGGGGCTGCGCCCACGCACAGGCACAGGCGTTTCTGAGCTGAGAAAAACCCCCGCTGAGGCCCCAGCTCTTGACCTCTTGTTGGCGGCCTCCAATTGGCTGCGGAGAGGGCCGGTCCTCCGTGTCTGCAGGTTGCTGACTTGTTCTGACTGCGTGTCCCATGGCACCACTTTCCCGGTTTCTTTTTTCTTCTTTTATCCCTTGTTTCTCTCATTGCACATCTCACACTTGTGCTGGAACACATGATCATGACACCTATGAACTACTAAAGGAGATGCTGCCACACACATCCCTCCGTCATCCACTCCCTCTCCCCTTTCTTTCTCTCCTTCCCTCGTAACATCCCCCTCCCCTGGTCCCCGCACCTGCATATGAAACCCGAGAGCTAGCTAAGAATGAGCACGCCGGGTTCTCCTGCCAGGCAGGCAGGCATGCATGACACCCACGTAGAGCACATGTGGCTGTTAGGAAACTTGGGTGTGCACGGTGCCCCGCGGATGACCAGACGTCCGTGGCAGACCTTAGACCGGGAATCTTGTCACCTTAGCGCCTGTTGGTCGACCAGATGTCTCTTCTGCGTGTTTTGGCCTAGTCAGTCCAGCAGGTGGCGGCCTTGTATAAGTTCTGGTTCCCCTGGGGCTCTGAGACTCGCCTCGCTCCTCCAAACCCCGTGTTCCTTCTTTCCTGTTCGTTTTCTCTCTCTCTCCCTCTCTCTCTCTCTCTCCCTCTCTCCCTCCCTTTCTCCCCCCTCTCCGTCTCTCTCCCCCTTCATTCTCACTCTCCCTTTATTCTGAAACGGTTCTTCTGACAATACGCACTGCTTGCCTCCTGTGTAACTACTAGAGCTACAGAGCGAACTCGGCAGTGTGTGGGCCAAGCGGGTGTGTCATTCCTATCAAAAAAAAAAAAAAAAAACTCTTCTTCATTCAGGTCTACACAACCAGCTGGGACAGTATACGTGTGTGGGATTATATATTTATTTATTTATATATTTTTTGGCCATACACCCTCAGTCCACCTTCACTGGGAAGAGCGGCGTGGCGCCGTTCAGAAGTCACAGCACCCTCGAATTCTTGAGCTCCAGGGATGCTTTTGCTTCAGACTCCCGAACAGGTGGGACTATGCTGGGGTGTGGGGCGGTAGTCTCCTGTCTCCACCGGCCTCGGCCTCCCAGAATGCTAGCATCAGAGTGGAGATCAACCGCCCCCAACCCCATAACTTCTTTGGGTGTGTATGGAGCTGTTCCTGGCGACAGATGGGTCCTCTCAAAGCCCAGTGGGGAGGTGGTGCTGAGAAGGGCGGGGACAGATCCTAGGAGTTCTTCCCTTCAACCTCGGCTCCGGTCAGGTCAGGTCAGGTCAGGTCAGGTCAGCGCCTCTGTGCTTGGCTGCTTAGCTCTTCTGTAAAACGGAACAGATCAGAAATAAAGGTCGAAAACTTAACTGAGGGGTGGCGCCTGTGGCTCAGTCGGTAAGGCTCCAGCCCCACAGACCGAGGGTGGCACGTTCAAACCCGGCCCCGGCTGAAATGCAACCAAAAAATAGCTGGGCATGGTGGCGGGCTCCTTTCGTCCCAGCTACTCGGGAGGCTGAGGCAAGAGAATCGCTGAAGCCCAGGAGTTGGAAGTTGCTGTGAGCTGTGTGATGCCATGGCACTCTACCCGTAGGGTTTAAAGTGACACTTGGTCTCTAGAAAAAAAAAAAAAAAAAAAAAACACTTAATTCATTACTGAAGTTTTTTTCTGGATTGGAAAGCGGTGTTTCGGGGAGAGGAAGAGTTTCTGTTCCAGGAAGTGTGCTACGTGTCTATTTACTTCTTTATTAGATCAATTTTAAGATTTATTAATTTATTTTTTGAATTTTTGAATTTAAAATTGAATTCATTTGAATTATTATTATTATTTTTTTTTTTTGGTGAGGCAGACCTTCACTGAGTCACCCTCCGTAGATTGCCTTGGTGTGGTGTCACAGCTCTCAAGAACCTCCAACTCTTGGGCGTGAACGATTGTCTGGCCTCAGCCTCCCAAGTACCTGGTACTGCATGAGCCCACCACAGCGCCAGGGTATTTTTGCTTTTTTGAAGTTGTCATTGTTGTGTAGCTCGTCAGACAGGGCTGGAATCCGCCAGCCTCCTCGGTGGATGTGGTTGGTGCCTTAACCACTGTGCTAAGCACCACCCCACCACGCCACGCCAGCCTATTTATTTATCTATTTATTTATTAAATATTTTCCTTCTTCTGCTGTGTTTGACTGGGGCCCGGTTTCAACCCGCCGCCTCTGGAACTTGGGGCCGGTGCCCTACTCCTCTGAGGAAAAGGCACTGAACCACTTTTACTCTTTCATTTTCCTTCCTTCCTTCCTTCCTTCCTTCCTTCCTTCCTTCCTTCCTTCCTTCCTTCCTTCCTTCCTTCCTTCCTTCCTTCCTTCCTTCCATCGTTCCGTCCCATCCTTTCTCCTTCCCTCCATCCCTCCCTTCCTTCCTTCGTTCTTTCTTGTTTGTTTTCTTTCCAGTTTTTCGTCGGGGCTTGGTTTGAACCCGCCACCTCCAAAATATGCGGGCGGAGGGCGGGGGTGCCCGCAGGCGAACTCTTTCAACGAAATGGTTTTCAGGAGGGGGCAGTTTTTCTCGCCACCCACCTCCTCTGTATATGGGGCCGGCACCCTACTCCTTTCACCCACAGGCGCCAACCGTTAATTTGTATTCTTATTCCTTTTCGTAGAGACAGACTTTCCCTTTATTGCCCTCGGTAGAGTGCCGTGGCGTCACACAGCTCACAGCAACCTCCATCTCCTGGGAATAGGCGATAATCCTGCCTCGGTCTCCCGAGTAGCTTGGATTACAGGCGGCCGCCAGAACGCCGGGCTATTTTGTTGCAGTTCGGCCTGGCCTGGGGTTGAACACACCACCCTCCGTATATGGGGCCGGCGCCTTGCTCACTGAGCCACCGGCCCCGCCCCCGTTATTTTCTATACTTAATAATAGCTTCCCCCAACACATACATCTCTCCAGATACAGTGAAACCACGTGTGGGAGAAGGATATTTAACTAAATCGCATTAGGTTGGGCGACGTGAGGTGGCTCAGGCCTGTAATCGAAGCACTTTGGGGGGTCTAGGTGGGCGGATCGCTTCAACTCACTGAGTTGAGCTCCCGAAAATGGGTTCGTTTCTTTGCTTTCCAGTTCTGGCGGAGTCCAAGCTTGAACCAACACCCACGGTATAATATGGGGCCGGCGCCCTAATCCTTGAGCCAGGGGCTGCTCCCACGCACAGGCACAGGCGTTTCTGAGCTGAGAAAAACCCCCGCTGAGGCCCCAGCTCTTGACCTCTTGTTGGCGGCCTCCAATTGGCTGCGGAGAGGGCCGGTCCTCCATGTCTGCAGGTTGCTGACTTGTTCTGACTGCGTGTCCCAAGGCACCACTTTCGGGGTTTCTTTTGTCTTCTTTTATCCCTTGTTTCTCTCATGGCACATCTCACACTTGTGCTGGAACACATGATCATGACGCCTATGAACTACTAAAGGAGATGCTGCCACAAACATCCCTCCGTCCTCCACTCCCTCTCCCCTTTCTTTGTCTCCTTCCCTGGTAACATCCCCCCTCCCCTGGCCCCCGCACCTGCATATGAAACACGGGAGCTAGCTAAGAATGAGCACGCCGGGTTCTCCTGCCAGGCAGGCAGGCATGCACGACACCCACGTAGAGCACATGTGGGTGTTAGGAAACTTGGGTGTGCACGGTGCCCCGCGGATGACCAGACGTCCGCGGCAGACCTTACACCGGGGATCTTGTCACCTTAGCGCCTGTTGGTCGAACAGATGTCTCTTCTGCGTGTTTTGGCCTAGTCAGTCCAGCAGGTGGCGGCCTTGTATAAGTTCTGGTTCCCCTGGGGCTCTGAGACTCGCCTCGCTCCTCCAAACCCCGTGTTCCTTCTTTCCTGTTCGTTTTCTCTCTCTCTCCCTCTCTCTCTCTCTCCCTCTCTCCCCCCTCTCCGTCTCTCTCCCCCTTCATTCTCACTCTCCCTTTATTCTGAAATGGTTCTTCTGACAATACGCACTGCTTGCCTCCTGTGTAACTACTAGAGCTACAGAGCGAACTCGGCAGTGTGTGGGCCAAGCGGGTGTGTCATTCCTATCAAAAAAAAAACAAAACTCTTCTTCATTCAGGTCTACACAACCAGCTAGGACAGTATACGTGTGTGGGATTATATATTTATTTATTTATATATTTTTTGGCCATACACCCTCAGTCCACCTTCACTGGGAAGAGCGGCGTGGCGCCGTTCACAAGTCACAGCACCCTCGAATTCTTGAGTTCCAGGGATGCTTTTACTTCAGACTCCCGAACAGGTGGGACTATGCTGGGGTGTGGGGCGGTCGTCTCCTGTCTCCACCGGCCTCGGCCTCCCAGAATGCTAGCATCAGAGTGGAGATCAACCGCCCCCAACCCCATAACTTCTTTGGGTGTGTATGGAGCTGTTCCTGGCGACAGATGGGTCCTCTCAAAGCCCAGTGGGGAGGTGGTGCTGAGAAGGGCGGGGACAGATCCTAGGAGTTCTTCCCTTCAACGTCGGCTCCGGTCAGGTCAGGTCAGGTCAGGTCAGCGCCTCTGTGCTTGGCTGCTTAGCTCTTCTGTAAAACGGAACAGATCAGAAATAAAGGTCGAAAACTTAACTGAGGGGCGGCGCCTGTGGCTCAGTCGGTAAGGCTCCAGCCCCACAGACCGAGGGTTCCGCGTTCAAACCCGGCCCCGGCTGAAATGCAACCAAAAAATAGCTGGGCATGGTGGCGGGCTCCTTTCGTCCCAGCTACTCGGGAGGCTGAGGCAAGAGAATCGCTGAAGCCCAGGAGTTGGAAGTTGCTGTGAGCTGTGTGATGCCATGGCACTCTACCCGTAGGGTTTAAAGTGACACTTGGTCTCTAGAAAAAAAAAAAAAAAAAAAAAAAAACAATTCATTACTGAAGTTTTTTTCTGGATTGGAAAGCGGGGTTTCGGGGAGAGGAAGAGTTTCTGTTCCAGGAAGTGTGATACGTGTCTATTTACTTATTTATTAGATCAATTTTAACATTTATTAATTTATTTTTTGAATTTTTGAATTCAAAATTGAATTCATTTGAATTATTTTTTTTTTTTTTTTTTTTTGGTGAGGCAGACCTTCACTGAGTCACCCTCCGTAGATTGCCTTGGTGTGGTGTCACAGCTCTCAAGAACCTCCAACTCTTGGGCGTGAACGATTGTCTGGCCTCAGCCTCCCAAGTACCTGGTTCCTTCCTTCCTTCCTTCCTTCCTTCCTTCCTTCCTTCCTTCCTTCCTTCCTTCCTTCCTTCCTTCCTTCCTTCCTTCCTTCGTTCTTTCTTTTTTGTTTTCTTTCCAGTTTTTCGTCGGGGCTTGGTTTGAACCCGCCACCTCCAAAATATGCGGGCGGAGGGCGTGGGTGCCCGCAGGCGAACTCTTTCAACGAAATGGTTTTCAGGAGGGGGCAGTTTTTCACGCCACCCACCTCCTCTGTATATGGGGCCGGCACCCTACTCCTTTCACCCACAGGCGCCAACCGTTAATTTGTATTCTTATTCCTTTTCGTAGAGACAGAGTTTCCCTTTATTGCCCTCGGTAGAGTGCCGTGGCGTCACACAGCTCACAGCAACCTCCATCTCCTGGGAATAGGCGATAATCCTGCCTCGGTCTCCCGAGTAGCTTGGATTACAGGCGGCCGCCAGAACGCCGGGCTATTTTGTTGCAGTTCGGCCTGGCCTGGGGTTGAACACACCACCCTCCGTATATGGGGCCGGCGCCTTGCTCACTGAGCCACCGGCCCCGCCCCAGTTATTTTCTATACTTAATAATAGCTTCCCCCAACACATACATCTCTCCAGATACAGTGAAACCACGTGTGGGAGAAGGATATTTAACTAAATCGCATTAGGTTGGGCGACGTGAGGTGGCTCAGGCCTGTAATCGAAGCACTTTGGGGGGTCTAGGTGGGCGGATCGCTTCAACTCACTGAGTTGAGCTCCCGAAAATGGGTTCGTTTCTTTGCTTTCCAGTTCTGGCGGAGTCCAAGCTTGAACCAACACCCACGGTATAATATGGGGCCGGCGCCCTAATCCTTGAGCCAGGGGCTGCTCCCACGCACAGGCACAGGCGTTTCTGAGCTGAGAAAAACCCCCGCTGAGGCCCCAGCTCTTGACCTCTTGTTGGCGGCCTCCAATTGGCTGCGGAGAGGGCCGGTCCTCCATGTCTGCAGGTTGCTGACTTGTTCTGACTGCGTGTCCCAAGGCACCACTTTCGGGGTTTCTTTTGTCTTCTTTTATCCCTTGTTTCTCTCATGGCACATCTCACACTTGTGCTGGAACACATGATCATGACGCCTATGAACTACTAAAGGAGATGCTGCCACAAACATCCCTCCGTCCTCCACTCCCTCTCCCCTTTCTTTCTCTCCTTCCCTGGTAACATCCCCCCTCCCCTGGCCCCCGCACCTGCATATGAAACACGGGAGCTAGCTAAGAATGAGCACGCCGGGTTCTCCTGCCAGGCAGGCAGGCATGCACGACACCCACGTAGAGCACATGTGGGTGTTAGGAAACTTGGGTGTGCACGGTGCCCCGCGGATGACCAGACGTCCGCGGCAGACCTTACACCGGGGATCTTGTCACCTTAGCGCCTGTTGGTCGAACAGATGTCTCTTCTGCGTGTTTTGGCCTAGTCAGTCCAGCAGGTGGCGGCCTTGTATAAGTTCTGGTTCCCCTGGGGCTCTGAGACTCGCCTCGCTCCTCCAAACCCCGTGTTCCTTCTTTCCTGTTCGTTTTCTCTCTCTCTCCCTCTCTCTCTCTCTCCCTCTCTCCCCCCTCTCCGTCTCTCTCCCCCTTCATTCTCACTCTCCCTTTATTCTGAAATGGTTCTTCTGACAATACGCACTGCTTGCCTCCTGTGTAACTACTAGAGCTACAGAGCGAACTCGGCAGTGTGTGGGCCAAGCGGGTGTGTCATTCCTATCAACAAAAAAAACAAAACTCTTCTTCATTCAGGTCTACACAACCAGCTAGGACAGTATACGTGTGTGGGATTATATATTTATTTATTTATATATTTTTTGGCCATACACCCTCAGTCCACCTTCACTGGGAAGAGCGGCGTGGCGCCGTTCACAAGTCACAGCACCCTCGAATTCTTGAGCTCCAGGGATGCTTTTACTGCAGACTCCCGAACAGGTGGGACTATGCTGGGGTGTGGGGCGGTCGTCCCCTGTCTCCACCGGCCTCGGCCTCCCAGAATGCTAGCATCAGAGTGGAGATCAACCGCCCCCAACCCCATAACTTCTTTGGGTGTGTATGGAGCTGTTCCTGGCGACAGATGGGTCCTCTCAAAGCCCAGTGGGGAGGTGGTGCTGAGAAGGGCGGGGACAGATCCTAGGAGTTCTTCCCTTCAACCTCGGCTCCGGTCAGGTCAGGTCAGGTCAGGTCAGCGCCTCTGTGCTTGGCTGCTTAGCTCTTCTGTAAAACGGAACAGATCAGAAATAAAGGTCGAAAACTTAACTGAGGGGCGGCGCCTGTGGCTCAGTCGGTAAGGCTCCAGCCCCACAGACCGAGGGTGGCACGTTCAAACCCGGCCCCGGCTGAAATGCAACCAAAAAATAGCTGGGCATGGTGGCGGGCTCCTTTCGTCCCAGCTACTCGGGAGGCTGAGGCAAGAGAATCGCTGAAGCCCAGGAGTTGGAAGTTGCTGTGAGCTGTGTGATGCCATGGCACTCTACCCGTAGGGTTTAAAGTGACACTTGGTCTCTAGAAAAAAAAAAAAAAAAAAAAAAACACTTAATTCATTACTGAAGTTTTTTTCTGGATTGGAAAGCGGGGTTTCGGGGAGAGGAAGAGTTTCTGTTCCAGGAAGTGTGCTACGTGTCTATTTACTTCTTTATTAGATCAATTTTAACATTTATTAATTTATTTTTTGAATTTTTGAATTCAAAATTGAATTCATTTGAATTATTATTATTATTTTTTTTTTTTGGTGAAGCAGACCTTCACTGAGTCACCCTCCGTAGATTGCCTTGGTGTGGTGTCACAGCTCTCAAGAACCTCCAACTCTTGGGCGTGAACGATTGTCTGGCCTCAGCCTCCCAAGTACCTGGTACTGCATGAGCCCACCACAGCGCCAGGGTATTTTTGCTTTTTTGAAGTTGTCATTGTTGTGTAGCTCGTCAGACAGGGCTGGAATCCGCCAGCCTCCTCGGTGGATGTGGTTGGTGCCTTAACCACTGTGCTAAGCACCACCCCACCACGCCACGCCAGCCTATTTATTTATCTATTTATTTATTAAATATTTTCCTTCTTCTGCTGTGTTTGACTGGGGCCCGGTTTCAACCCGCCGCCTCTGGAACTTGGGGCCGGTGCTCTACTCCTCTGAGGAAAAGGCACTGAACCACTTTTACTCTTTCATTTTCCTTCCTTCCTTCCTTCCTTCCTTCCTTCCTTCCTTCCTTCCTTCCTTCCTTCCTTCCTTCCTTCCTTCCTTCCTTCCTTCCTTCCTTCCATCGTTCCGTCCCATCCTTTCTCCTTCCCTCCATCCCTCCCTTCCTTCCTTCGTTCTTTCTTGTTTGTTTTCTTTCCAGTTTTTCGTCGGGGCTTGGTTTGAACCCGCCACCTCCAAAATATGCGGGCGGAGGGCGGGGGTGCCCGCAGGCGAACTCTTTCAACGAAATGGTTTTCAGGAGGGGGCAGTTTTTCTCGCCACCCACCTCCTCTGTATATGGGGCCGGCACCCTACTCCTTTCACCCACAGGCGCCAACCGTTAATTTGTATTCTTATTCCTTTTCGTAGAGACAGACTTTCCCTTTATTGCCCTCGGTAGAGTGCCGTGGCGTCACACAGCTCACAGCAACCTCCATCTCCTGGGAATAGGCGATAATCCTGCCTCGGTCTCCCGAGTAGCTTGGATTACAGGCGGCCGCCAGAACGCCGGGCTATTTTGTTGCAGTTCGGCCTGGCCTGGGGTTGAACACACCACCCTCCGTATATGGGGCCGGCGCCTTGCTCACTGAGCCACCGGCCCCGCCCCCGTTATTTTCTATACTTAATAATAGCTTCCCCCAACACATACATCTCTCCAGATACAGTGAAACCACGTGTGGGAGAAGGATATTTAACTAAATCGCATTAGGTTGGGCGACGTGAGGTGGCTCAGGCCTGTAATCGAAGCACTTTGGGGGGTCTAGGTGGGCGGATCGCTTCAACTCACTGAGTTGAGCTCCCGAAAATGGGTTCGTTTCTTTGCTTTCCAGTTCTGGCGGAGTCCAAGCTTGAACCAACACCCACGGTATAATATGGGGCCGGCGCCCTAATCCTTGAGCCAGGGGCTGCTCCCACGCACAGGCACAGGCGTTTCTGAGCTGAGAAAAACCCCCGCTGAGGCCCCAGCTCTTGACCTCTTGTTGGCGGCCTCCAATTGGCTGCGGAGAGGGCCGGTCCTCCATGTCTGCAGGTTGCTGACTTGTTCTGACTGCGTGTCCCAAGGCACCACTTTCGGGGTTTCTTTTGTCTTCTTTTATCCCTTGTTTCTCTCATGGCACATCTCACACTTGTGCTGGAACACATGATCATGACGCCTATGAACTACTAAAGGAGATGCTGCCACAAACATCCCTCCGTCCTCCACTCCCTCTCCCCTTTCTTTCTCTCCTTCCCTGGTAACATCCCCCCTCCCCTGGCCCCCGCACCTGCATATGAAACACGGGAGCTAGCTAAGAATGAGCACGCCGGGTTCTCCTGCCAGGCAGGCAGGCATGCACGACACCCACGTAGAGCACATGTGGGTGTTAGGAAACTTGGGTGTGCACGGTGCCCCGCGGATGACCAGACGTCCGCGGCAGACCTTACACCGGGGATCTTGTCACCTTAGCGCCTGTTGGTCGAACAGATGTCTCTTCTGCGTGTTTTGGCCTAGTCAGTCCAGCAGGTGGCGGCCTTGTATAAGTTCTGGTTCCCCTGGGGCTCTGAGACTCGCCTCGCTCCTCCAAACCCCGTGTTCCTTCTTTCCTGTTCGTTTTCTCTCTCTCTCCCTCTCTCTCTCTCTCCCTCTCTCACCCCTCTCCGTCTCTCTCCCCCTTCATTCTCACTCTCCCTTTATTCTGAAATGGTTCTTCTGACAATACGCACTGCTTGCCTCCTGTGTAACTACTAGAGCTACAGAGCGAACTCGGCAGTGTGTGGGCCAAGCGGGTGTGTCATTCCTATCAAAAAAAAAACAAAACTCTTCTTCATTCAGGTCTACACAACCAGCTAGGACAGTATACGTGTGTGGGATTATATATTTATTTATTTATATATTTTTTGGCCATACACCCTCAGTCCACCTTCACTGGGAAGAGCGGCGTGGCGCCGTTCACAAGTCACAGCACCCTCGAATTCTTGAGTTCCAGGGATGCTTTTACTTCAGACTCCCGAACAGGTGGGACTATGCTGGGGTGTGGGGCGGTCGTCTCCTGTCTCCACCGGCCTCGGCCTCCCAGAATGCTAGCATCAGAGTGGAGATCAACCGCCCCCAACCCCATAACTTCTTTGGGTGTGTATGGAGCTGTTCCTGGCGACAGATGGGTCCTCTCAAAGCCCAGTGGGGAGGTGGTGCTGAGAAGGGCGGGGACAGATCCTAGGAGTTCTTCCCTTCAACGTCGGCTCCGGTCAGGTCAGGTCAGGTCAGGTCAGCGCCTCTGTGCTTGGCTGCTTAGCTCTTCTGTAAAACGGAACAGATCAGAAATAAAGGTCGAAAACTTAACTGAGGGGCGGCGCCTGTGGCTCAGTCGGTAAGGCTCCAGCCCCACAGACCGAGGGTGGCGCGTTCAAACCCGGCCCCGGCTGAAATGCAACCAAAAAATAGCTGGGCATGGTGGCGGGCTCCTTTCGTCCCAGCTACTCGGGAGGCTGAGGCAAGAGAATCGCTGAAGCCCAGGAGTTGGAAGTTGCTGTGAGCTGTGTGATGCCATGGCACTCTACCCGTAGGGTTTAAAGTGACACTTGGTCTCTAGAAAAAAAAAAAAAAAAAAAAACAAAAAACAATTCATTACTGAAGTTTTTTTCTGGATTGGAAAGCTGGGTTTCGGGGAGAGGAAGAGTTTCTGTTCCAGGAAGTGTGATACGTGTCTATTTACTTATTTATTAGATCAATTTTAACATTTATTAATTTATTTTTTGAATTTTTGAATTCAAAATTGAATTCATTTGAATTATTTTTTTTTTTTTTTTTTTTTTGGTGAGGCAGACCTTCACTGAGTCACCCTCCGTAGATTGCCTTGGTGTGGTGTCACAGCTCTCAAGAACCTCCAACTCTTGGGCGTGAACGATTGTCTGGCCTCAGCCTCCCAAGTACCTGGTTCCTTCCTTCCTTCCTTCCTTCCTTCCTTCCTTCCTTCCTTCCTTCCTTCCTTCCTTCCTTCCTTCCTTCCTTCGTTCTTTCTTTTTTGTTTTCTTTCCAGTTTTTCGTCGGGGCTTGGTTTGAACCCGCCACCTCCAAAATATGCGGGCGGAGGGCGTGTGTGCCCGCAGGCGAACTCTTTCAACGAAATGGTTTTCAGGAGGGGGCAGTTTTTCACGCCACCCACCTCCTCTGTATATGGGGCCGGCACCCTACTCCTTTCACCCACAGGCGCCAACCGTTAATTTGTATTCTTATTCCTTTTCGTAGAGACAGAGTTTCCCTTTATTGCCCTCGGTAGAGTGCCGTGGCGTCACACAGCTCACAGCAACCTCCATCTCCTGGGAATAGGCGATAATCCTGCCTCGGTCTCCCGAGTAGCTTGGATTACAGGCGGCCGCCAGAACGCCGGGCTATTTTGTTGCAGTTCGGCCTGGCCTGGGGTTGAACACACCACCCTCCGTATATGGGGCCGGCGCCTTGCTCACTGAGCCACAGGCCCCGCCCCCGTTATTTTCTATACTTAATAATAGCTTCCCCCAACACATACATCTCTCCAGATACAGTGAAACCACGTGTGGGAGAAGGATATTTAACTAAATCGAATTAGGTTGGGCGACGTGAGGTGGCTCAGGCCTGTAATCGAAGCAGTTTGGGGGGTCTAGGTGGGCGGATCGCTTCAACTCACTGAGTTGAGCTCCCGAAAATGGGTTCGTTTCTTTGCTTTCCAGTTCTGGCGGAGTCCAAGCTTGAACCAACACCCACGGTATAATATGGGGCCGGCGCCCTAATCCTTGAGCCAGGGGCTGCTCCCACGCACAGGCACAGGCGTTTCTGAGCTGAGAAAAACCCCCGCTGAGGCCCCAGCTCTTGACCTCTTGTTGGCGGCCTCCAATTGGCTGCGGAGAGGGCCGGTCCTCCATGTCTGCAGGTTGCTGACTTGTTCTGACTGCGTGTCCCAAGGCACCACTTTCGGGGTTTCTTTTGTCTTCTTTTATCCCTGTGTCTCTCATGGCACATCTCACACTTGTGCTGGAACACATGATCATGACGCCTATGAACTACTAAAGGAGATGCTGCCACAAACATCCCTCCGTCCTCCACTCCCTCTCCCCTTTCTTTCTCTCCTTCCCTGGTAACATCCCCCCTCCCCTGGCCCCCGCACCTGCATATGAAACACGGGAGCTAGCTAAGAATGAGCACGCCGGGTTCTCCTGCCAGGCAGGCAGGCATGCACGACACCCACGTAGAGCACATGTGGGTGTTAGGAAACTTGGGTGTGCACGGTGCCCCGCGGATGACCAGACGTCCGCGGCAGACCTTACACCGGGGATCTTGTCACCTTAGCGCCTGTTGGTCGAACAGATGTCTCTTCTGCGTGTTTTGGCCTAGTCAGTCCAGCAGGTGGCGGCCTTGTATAAGTTCTGGTTCCCCTGGGGCTCTGAGACTCGCCTCGCTCCTCCAAACCCCGTGTTCCTTCTTTCCTGTTCGTTTTCTCTCTCTCTCCCTCTCTCTCTCTCTCCCTCTCTCCCCCCTCTCCGTCTCTCTCCCCCTTCATTCTCACTCTCCCTTTATTCTGAAATGGTTCTTCTGACAATACGCACTGCTTGCCTCCTGTGTAACTACTAGAGCTACAGAGCGAACTCGGCAGTGTGTGGGCCAAGCGGGTGTGTCATTCCTATCAACAAAAAAAACAAAACTCTTCTTCATTCAGGTCTACACAACCAGCTAGGACAGTATACGTGTGTGGGATTATATATTTATTTATTTATATATTTTTTGGCCATACACCCTCAGTCCACCTTCACTGGGAAGAGCGGCGTGGCGCCGTTCACAAGTCACAGCACCCTCGAATTCTTGAGCTCCAGGGATGCTTTTACTTCAGACTCCCGAACAGGTGGGACTATGCTGGGGTGTGGGGCGGTCGTCTCCTGTCTCCACCGGCCTCGGCCTCCCAGAATGCTAGCATCAGAGTGGAGATCAACCGCCCCCAACCCCATAACTTCTTTGGGTGTGTATGGAGCTGTTCCTGGCGACAGATGGGTCCTCTCAAAGCCCAGTGGGGAGGTGGTGCTGAGAAGGGCGGGGACAGATCCTAGGAGTTCTTCCCTTCAACGTCGGCTCCGGTCAGGTCAGGTCAGGTCAGGTCAGCGCCTCTGTGCTTGGCTGCTTAGCTCTTCTGTAAAACGGAACAGATCAGAAATAAAGGTCGAAAACTTAACTGAGGGGCGGCGCCTGTGGCTCAGTCGGTAAGGCTCCAGCCCCACAGACCGAGGGTGGCGCGTTCAAACCCGGCCCCGGCTGAAATGCAACCAAAAAATAGCTGGGCATGGTGGCGGGCTCCTTTCGTCCCAGCTACTCGGGAGGCTGAGGCAAGAGAATCGCTGAAGCCCAGGAGTTGGAAGTTGCTGTGAGCTGTGTGATGCCATGGCACTCTACCCGTAGGGTTTAAAGTGACACTTGGTCTCTAGAAAAAAAAAAAAAAAAAAAAAAAAAACACTTAATTCATTACTGAAGTTTTTTTCTGGATTGGAAAGCGGGGTTTCGGGGAGAGGAAGAGTTTCTGTTCCAGGAAGTGTGCTAGGTGTCTATTTACTTCTTTATTAGATCAATTTTAACATTTATTAATTTATTTTTTGAATTTTTGAATTCAAAATTGAATTCATTTGAATTATTTTTATTTATTTTTTTTTTTGGTGAGGCAGACCTTCACTGAGTCACCCTCCGTAGATTGCCTTGGTGTGGTGTCACAGCTCTCAAGAACCTCCAACTCTTGGGCGTGAACGATTGTCTGGCCTCAGCCTCCCAAGTACCAGGTTCCTTCCTTCCTTCCTTCCTTCCTTCCTTCCTTCCTTCCTTCCTTCCTTCCTTCCTTCCTTCCTTCCTTCCTTCCTTCGTTCTTTCTTGTTTGTTTTCTTTCCAGTTTTTCGTCGGGGCTTGGTTTGAACCCGCCACCTCCAAAATATGCGGGCGGAGGGCGGGGGTGCCCGCAGGCGAACTCTTTCAACGAAATGGTTTTCAGGAGGGGGCAGTTTTTCACGCCA
Source organism: Nycticebus coucang (assembly GCF_027406575.1). Lineage (NCBI taxonomy): Eukaryota > Metazoa > Chordata > Mammalia > Primates > Lorisidae > Nycticebus > Nycticebus coucang. Next base: position 55,547 of record NW_026515601.1, on the reverse strand, counting down.
CCCACCTCCTCTGTATATGGGGCCGGCACCCTACTCATTTCACCCACAGGCGCCAACCGTTAATTTGTATTCTTATTCCTTTTCGTAGAGACAGAGTTTCCCTTTATTGCCCTCGGTAGAGTGCCGTGGCGTCACACAGCTCACAGCAACCTCCATCTCCTGGGAATAGGCGATAATCCTGCCTCGGTCTCCCGAGTAGCTTGGATTACAGGCGGCCGCCAGAACGCCGGGCTATTTTGTTGCAGTTCGGCCTGGCCTGGGGTTGAACACACCACCCTCCGTATATGGGGCCGGCGCCTTGCTCACTGAGCCACAGGCCCCGCCCCCGTTATTTTCTATACTTAATAATAGCTTCCCCCAACACATACATCTCTCCAGATACAGTGAAACCACGTGTGGGAGAAGGATATTTAACTAAATCGAATTATGTTGGGCGACGTGAGGTGGCTCAGGCCTGTAATCGAAGCACTTTGGGGGGTCTAGGTGGGCGGATCTCTTCAACTCACTGAGTTGAGCTCCCGAAAATGGGTTCGTTTCTTTGCTTTCCAGTTCTGGCGGAGTCCAAGCTTGAACCAACACCCACGGTATAATATGGGGCCGGCGCCCTAATCCTTGAGCCAGGGGCTGCTCCCACGCACAGGCACAGGCGTTTCTGAGCTGAGAAAAACCCCCGCTGAGGCCCCAGCTCTTGACCTCTTGTTGGCGGCCTCCAATTGGCTGCGGAGAGGGCCGGTCCTCCATGTCTGCAGGTTGCTGACTTGTTCTGACTGCGTGTCCCAAGGCACCACTTTCGGGGTTTCTTTTGTCTTCTTTTATCCCTTGTTTCTCTCATCGCACATCTCACACTTGTGCTGGAACACATGATCATGACGCCTATGAACTACTAAAGGAGATGCTGCCACAAACATCCCTCCGTCCTCCACTCCCTCTCCCCTTTCTTTCTCTCCTTCCCTGGTAACATCCCCCTTCCCCTGGCCCTGCACTTGCATATGAAACACGGGAGCTAGCTAAGAATGAGCACGCCGGGTTCTCCTGCCAGGCAGGCAGGCATGCACGACACCCACGTAGAGCACATGTGGGTGTTAGGAAACTTGGGTGTGCACGGTGCCCCGCGGATGACCAGACGTCCGCGGCAGACCTTACACCGGGGATCTTGTCACCTTAGCGCCTGTTGGTCGAACAGATGTCTCTTCTGCGTGTTTTGGCCTAGTCAGTCCAGCAGGTGGCGGCCTTGTATAAGTTCTGGTTCCCCTGGGGCTCTGAGACTCGCCTCGCTCCTCCAAACCCCGTGTTCCTTCTTTCCTGTTCGTTTTCTCTCTCTCTCCCTCTCTCTCTCTCTCCCTCTCTCCCCCCTCTCCGTCTCTCTCCCCCTTCATTCTCACTCTCCCTTTATTCTGAAATGGTTCTTCTGACAATACGCACTGCTTGCCTCCTGTGTAACTACTAGAGCTACAGAGCGAACTCGGCAGTGTGTGGGCCAAGCGGGTGTGTCATTCCTATCAAAAAAAAAAAACAAATCTCTTCTTCATTCAGGTCTACACAACCAGCTAGGACAGTATACGTGTGTGGGATTATATATTTATTTATTTATATATTTTTTGGCCATACACCCTCAGTCCACCTTCACTGGGAAGAGCGGCGTGGCGCCGTTCACAAGTCACAGCACCCTCGAATTCTTGAGCTCCAGGGATGCTTTTACTGCAGACTCCCGAACAGGTGGGACTATGCTGGGGTGTGGGGCGGTCGTCTCCTGTCTCCACCGGCCTCGGCCTCCCAGAATGCTAGCATCAGAGTGGAGATCAACCGCCCCCAACCCCATAACTTCTTTGGGTGTGTATGGAGATGTTCCTGGCGACAGATGGGTCCTCTCAAAGCCCAGTGGGGAGGTGGTGCTGAGAAGGGCGGGGACAGATCCTAGGAGTTCTTCCCTTCAACGTCGGCTCCGGTCAGGTCAGGTCAGGTCAGGTCAGCGCCTCTGTGCTTGGCTGCTTAGCTCTTCTGTAAAACGGAACAGATCAGAAATAAAGGTCGAAAACTTAACTGAGGGGCGGCGCCTGTGGCTCAGTCGGTAAGGCTCCAGCCCCACAGACGGAGGGTGGCGCGTTCAAACCCGGCCCCGGCTGAAATGCAACCAAAAAATAGCTGGGCATGGTGGCGGGCTCCTTTCGTCCCAGCTACTCGGGAGGCTGAGGCAAGAGAATCGCTGAAGCCCAGGAGTTGGAAGTTGCTGTGAGCTGTGTGATGCCATGGCACTCTACCCGTAGGGTTTAAAGTGACACTTGGTCTCTAGAAAAAAAAAAAAAAAACACTTAATTCATTACTGAAGTTTTTTTCTGGATTGGAAAGCGGGGTTTCGGGGAGAGGAAGAGTTTCTGTTCCAGGAAGTGTGCTAGGTGTCTATTTACTTCTTTATTAGATCAATTTTAACATTTATTAATTTATTTTTTGAATTTTTGAATTCAAAATTGAATTCAGTTGAATTATTTTTATTTTTTTTTTTTTTGGTGAGGCAGACCTTCACTGAGTCACCCTCCGTAGATTGCCTTGGTGTGGTGTCACAGCTCTCAAGAACCTCCAACTCTTGGGCGTGAACGATTGTCTGGCCTCAGCCTCCCAAGTACCAGGTTCCTTCCTTCCTTCCTTCCTTCCTTCATTCCTTCCTTCGTTCTTTCTTGTTTGTTTTCTTTCCAGTTTTTCGTCGGGGCTTGGTTTGAACCCGCCACCTCCAAAATATGCGGGCGGAGGGCGGGGGTGCCCGCAGGCGAACTCTTTCAACGAAATGGTTTTCAGGAGGGGGCAGTTTTTCACGCCACCCACCTCCTCTGTATATGGGGCCGGCACCCTACTCATTTCACCCACAGGCGCCAACCGTTAATTTGTATTCTTATTCCTTTTCGTAGAGACAGAGTTTCCCTTTATTGCCCTCGGTAGAGTGCCGTGGCGTCACACAGCTCACAGCAACCTCCATCTCCTGGGAATAGGCGATAATCCTGCCTCGGTCTCCCGAGTAGCTTGGATTACAGGCGGCCGCCAGAACGCCGGGCTATTTTGTTGCAGTTCGGCCTGGCCTGGGGTTGAACACACCACCCTCCGTATATGGGGCCGGCGCCTTGCTCACTGAGCCACAGGCCCCGCCCCCGTTATTTTCTATACTTAATAATAGCTTCCCCCAACACATACATCTCTCCAGATACAGTGAAACCACGTGTGGGAGAAGGATATTTAACTAAATCGAATTAGGTTGGGCGACGTGAGGTGGCTCAGGCCTGTAATCGAAGCACTTTGGGGGGTCTAGGTGGGCGGATCTCTTCAACTCACTGAGTTGAGCTCCCGAAAATGGGTTCGTTTCTTTGCTTTCCAGTTCTGGCGGAGTCCAAGCTTGAACCAACACCCACGGTATAATATGGGGCCGGCGCCCTAATCCTTGAGCCAGGGGCTGCTCCCACGCACAGGCACAGGCGTTTCTGAGCTGAGAAAAACCCCCGCTGAGGCCCCAGCTCTTGACCTCTTGTTGGCGGCCTCCAATTGGCTGCGGAGAGGGCCGGTCCTCCATGTCTGCAGGTTGCTGACTTGTTCTGACTGCGTGTCCCAAGGCACCACTTTCGGGGTTTCTTTTGTCTTCTTTTATCCCTTGTTTCTCTCATCGCACATCTCACACTTGTGCTGGAACACATGATCATGACGCCTATGAACTACTAAAGGAGATGCTGCCACAAACATCCCTCCGTCCTCCACTCCCTCTCCCCTTTCTTTCTCTCCTTCCCTGGTAACATCCCCCCTCCCCTGGCCCTGCACCTGCATATGAAACACGGGAGCTAGCTAAGAATGAGCACGCCGGGTTCTCCTGCCAGGCAGGCAGGCATGCACGACACCCACGTAGAGCACATGTGGGTGTTAGGAAACTTGGGTGTGCACGGTGCCCCGCGGATGACCAGACGTCCGCGGCAGACCTTACACCGGGGATCTTGTCACCTTAGCGCCTGTTGGTCGAACAGATGTCTCTTCTGCGTGTTTTGGCCTAGTCAGTCCAGCAGGTGGCGGCCTTGTATAAGTTCTGGTTCCCCTGGGGCTCTGAGACTCGCCTCGCTCCTCCAAACCCCGTGTTCCTTCTTTCCTGTTCGTTTTCTCTCTCTCTCCCTCTCTCTCTCTCTCCCTCTCTCCCCCCTCTCCGTCTCTCTCCCCCTTCATTCTCACTCTCCCTTTATTCTGAAATGGTTCTTCTGACAATACGCACTGCTTGCCTCCTGTGTAACTACTAGAGCTACAGAGCGAACTCGGCAGTGTGTGGGCCAAGCGGGTGTGTCATTCCTATCAAAAAAAAAAAACAAAACTCTTCTTCATTCAGGTCTACACAACCAGCTAGGACAGTATACGTGTGTGGGATTATATATTTATTTATTTATATATTTTTTGGCCATACACCCTCAGTCCACCTTCACTGGGAAGAGCGGCGTGGCGCCGTTCACAAGTCACAGCACCCTCGAATTCTTGAGCTCCAGGGATGCTTTTACTTCAGACTCCCGAACAGGTGGGACTATGCTGGGGTGTGGGGCGGTCGTCTCCTGTCTCCACCGGCCTCGGCCTCCCAGAATGCTAGCATCAGAGTGGAGATCAACCGCCCCCAACCCCATAACTTCTTTGGGTGTGTATGGAGCTGTTCCTGGCGACAGATGGGTCCTCTCAAAGCCCAGTGGGGAGGTGGTGCTGAGAAGGGCGGGGACAGATCCTAGGAGTTCTTCCCTTCAACGTCGGCTCCGGTCAGGTCAGGTCAGGTCAGGTCAGCGCCTCTGTGCTTGGCTGCTTAGCTCTTCTGTAAAACGGAACAGATCAGAAATAAAGGTCGAAAACTTAACTGAGGGGCGGCGCCTGTGGCTCAGTCGGTAAGGCTCCAGCCCCACAGACCGAGGGTGGCGCGTTCAAACCCGGCCCCGGCTGAAATGCAACCAAAAAATAGCTGGGCATGGTGGCGGGCTCCTTTCGTCCCAGCTACTCGGGAGGCTGAGGCAAGAGAATCGCTGAAGCCCAGGAGTTGGAAGTTGCTGTGAGCTGTGTGATGCCATGGCACTCTACCCGTAGGGTTTAAAGTGACACTTGGTCTCTAGAAAAAAAAAAAAAAAAAAAAAAAAAAACACTTAATTCATTACTGAAGTTTTTTTCTGGATTGGAAAGCGGGGTTTCGGGGAGAGGAAGAGTTTCTGTTCCAGGAAGTGTGCTAGGTGTCTATTTACTTCTTTATTAGATCAATTTTAACATTTATTAATTTATTTTTTGAATTTTTGAATTCAAAATTGAATTCATTTGAATTATTTTTATTTTTTTTTTTTTTGGTGAGGCAGACCTTCACTGAGTCACCCTCCGTAGATTGCCTTGGTGTGGTATCACAGCTCTCAAGAACCTCCAACTCTTGGGCGTGAACGATTGTCTGGCCTCAGCCTCCCAAGTACCAGGTTCCTTCCTTCCTTCCTTCCTTCCTTCCTTCCTTCCTTCCTTCCTTCCTTCCTTCCTTCCTTCCTTCCTTCGTTCTTTCTTGTTTGTTTTCTTTCCAGTTTTTCGTCGGGGCTTGGTTTGAACCCGCCACCTCCAAAATATGCGGGCGGAGGGCGGGGGTGCCCGCAGGCGAACTCTTTCAACGAAATGGTTTTCAGGAGGGGGCAGTTTTTCACGCCACCCACCTCCTCTGTATATGGGGCCGGCACCCTACTCATTTCACCCACAGGCGCCAACCGTTAATTTGTATTCTTATTCCTTTTCGTAGAGACAGAGTTTCCCTTTATTGCCCTCGGTAGAGTGCCGTGGCGTCACACAGCTCACAGCAACCTCCATCTCCTGGGAATAGGCGATAATCCTGCCTCGGTCTCCCGAGTAGCTTGGATTACAGGCGGCCGCCAGAACGCCGGGCTATTTTGTTGCAGTTCGGCCTGGCCTGGGGTTGAACACACCACCCTCCGTATATGGGGCCGGCGCCTTGCTCACTGAGCCACAGGCCCCGCCCCCGTTATTTTCTATACTTAATAATAGCTTCCCCCAACACATACATCTCTCCAGATACAGTGAAACCACGTGTGGGAGAAGGATATTTAACTAAATCGAATTAGGTTGGGCGACGTGAGGTGGCTCAGGCCTGTAATCGAAGCACTTTGGTGGGTCTAGGTGGGCGGATTGCTTCAACTCACTGAGTTGAGCTCCCGAAAATGGGTTCGTTTCTTTGCTTTCCAGTTCTGGCGGAGTCCAAGCTTGAACCAACACCCACGGTATAATATGGGGCCGGCGCCCTAATCCTTGAGCCAGGGGCTGCTCCCACGCACAGGCACAGGCGTTTCTGAGCTGAGAAAAACCCCCGCTGAGGCCCCAGCTCTTGACCTCTTGTTGGCGGCCTCCAATTGGCTGCGGAGAGGGCCGGTCCTCCATGTCTGCAGGTTGCTGACTTGTTCTGACTGCGTGTCCCAAGGCACCACTTTCGGGGTTTCTTTTGTCTTCTTTTATCCCTTGTTTCTCTCATCGCACATCTCACACTTGTGCTGGAACACATGATCATGACGCCTATGAACTACTAAAGGAGATGCTGCCACAAACATCCCTCCGTCCTCCACTCCCTCTCCCCTTTCTTTCTCTCCTTCCCTGGTAACATCCCACCTCCCCTGGCCCTGCACCTGCATATGAAACACGGGAGCTAGCTAAGAATGAGCACGCCGGGTTCTCCTGCCAGGCAGGCAGGCATGCACGACACCCACGTAGAGCACATGTGGGTGTTAGGAAACTTGGGTGTGCACGGTGCCCCGCGGATGACCAGACGTCCGCGGCAGACCTTACACCGGGGATCTTGTCACCTTAGCGCCTGTTGGTCGAACAGATGTCTCTTCTGCGTGTTTTGGCCTAGTCAGTCCAGCAGGTGGCGGCCTTGTATAAGTTCTGGTTCCCCTGGGGCTCTGAGACTCGCCTCGCTCCTCCAAACCCCGTGTTCCTTCTTTCCTGTTCGTTTTCTCTCTCTCTCCCTCTCTCTCTCTCTCCCTCTCTCCCCCCTCTCCGTCTCTCTCCCCCTTCATTCTCACTCTCCCTTTATTCTGGAATGGTTCTTCTGACAATACGCACTGCTTGCCTCCTGTGTAACTACTAGAGCTACAGAGCGAACTCGGCAGTGTGTGGGCCAAGCGGGTGTGTCATTCCTATCAAAAAAAAAAAACAAAACTCTTCTTCATTCAGGTCTACACAACCAGCTAGGACAGTATACGTGTGTGGGATTATATATTTATTTATTTATATATTTTTTGGCCATACACCCTCAGTCCACCTTCACTGGGAAGAGCGGCGTGGCGCCGTTCACAAGTCACAGCACCCTCGAATTCTTGAGCTCCAGGGATGCTTTTACTTCAGACTCCCGAACAGGTGGGACTATGCTGGGGTGTGGGGCGGTCGTCTCCTGTCTCCACCGGCCTCGGCCTCCCAGAATGCTAGCATCAGAGTGGAGATCAACCGCCCCCAACCCCATAACTTCTTTGGGTGTGTATGGAGCTGTTCCTGGCGACAGATGGGTCCTCTCAAAGCCCAGTGGGGAGGTGGTGCTGAGAAGGGCGGGGACAGATCCTAGGAGTTCTTCCCTTCAACCTCGGCTCCGGTCAGGTCAGGTCAGGTCAGGTCAGGTCAGCGCCTCTGTGCTTGGCTGCTTAGCTCTTCTGTAAAACGGAACAGATCAGAAATAAAGGTCGAAAACTTAACTGAGGGGTGGCGCCTGTGGCTCAGTCGGTAAGGCTCCAGCCCCACAGACCGAGGGTGGCGCGTTCAAACCCGGCCCCGGCTGAAATGCAACCAAAAAATAGCTGGGCATGGTGGCGGGCTCCTTTCGTCCCAGCTACTCGGGAGGCTGAGGCAAGAGAATCGCTGAAGCCCAGGAGTTGGAAGTTGCTGTGAGCTGTGTGATGCCATGGCACTCTACCCGTAGGGTTTAAAGTGACACTTGGTCTCTAGAAAAAAAAAAAAAAAAAAAAACACTTAATTCATTACTGAAGTTTTTTTCTGGATTGGAAAGCGGGGTTTCGGGGAGAGGAAGAGTTTCTGTTCCAGGAAGTGTGCTACGTGTCTATTTACTTCTTTATTAGATCAATTTTAACATTTATTAATTTATTTTTTGAATTTTTGAATTCAAAATTGAATTCATTTGAATTATTATTATTATTTTTTTTTTTTGGTGAGGCAGACCTTCACTGAGTCACCCTCCGTAGATTGCCTTGGTGTGGTGTCACAGCTCTCAAGAACCTCCAACTCTTGGGCGTGAACGATTGTCTGGCCTCAGCCTCCCAAGTACCTGGTACTGCATGAGCCCACCACAGCGCCAGGGTATTTTTGCTTTTTTGAAGTTGTCATTGTTGTGTAGCTCGTCAGACAGGGCTGGAATCCGCCAGCCTCCTCGGTGTATGTGGTTGGTGCCTTAACCACTGTGCTAAGCACCACCCCACCACGCCACGCCAGCCTATTTATTTATCTATTTATTTATTAAATATTTTCCTTCTTCTGCTGTGTTTGACTGGGGCCCGGTTTCAACCCGCCGCCTGTGGAACTTGGGGCCGGTGCCCTACTCCTCTGAGGAAAAGGCACTGAACCACTTTTACTCTTTCATTTTCCTTCCTTCCTTCCTTCCTTCCTTCCTTCCTTCCTTCCTTCCTTCCTTCCTTCCTTCCTTCCTTCCTTCCTTCCTTCCATCGTTCCGTCCCATCCTTTCTCCTTCCCTCCATCCCTCCCTTCCTTCCTTCGTTCTTTCTTGTTTGTTTTCTTTCCAGTTTTTCGTCGGGGCTTGGTTTGAACCCGCCACCTCCAAAATATGCGGGCGGAGGGCGGGGGTGCCCGCAGGCGAACTCTTTCAACGAAATGGTTTTCAGGAGGGGGCAGTTTTTCTCGCCACCCACCTCCTCTGTATATGGGGCCGGCACCCTACTCCTTTCACCCACAGGCGCCAACCGTTAATTTGTATTCTTATTCCTTTTCGTAGAGACAGACTTTCCCTTTATTGCCCTCGGTAGAGTGCCGTGGCGTCACACAGCTCACAGCAACCTCCATCTCCTGGGAATAGGCGATAATCCTGCCTCGGTCTCCCGAGTAGCTTGGATTACAGGCGGCCGCCAGAACGCCGGGCTATTTTGTTGCAGTTCGGCCTGGCCTGGGGTTGAACACACCACCCTCCGTATATGGGGCCGGCGCCTTGCTCACTGAGCCACCGGCCCCGCCCCCGTTATTTTCTATACTTAATAATAGCTTCCCCCAACACATACATCTCTCCAGATACAGTGAAACCACGTGTGGGAGAAGGATATTTAACTAAATCGCATTAGGTTGGGCGACGTGAGGTGGCTCAGGCCTGTAATCGAAGCACTTTGGGGGGTCTAGGTGGGCGGATCGCTTCAACTCACTGAGTTGAGCTCCCGAAAATGGGTTCGTTTCTTTGCTTTCCAGTTCTGGCGGAGTCCAAGCTTGAACCAACACCCACGGTATAATATGGGGCCGGCGCCCTAATCCTTGAGCCAGGGGCTGCTCCCACGCACAGGCACAGGCGTTTCTGAGCTGAGAAAAACCCCCGCTGAGGCCCCAGCTCTTGACCTCTTGTTGGCGGCCTCCAATTGGCTGCGGAGAGGGCCGGTCCTCCATGTCTGCAGGTTGCTGACTTGTTCTGACTGCGTGTCCCAAGGCACCACTTTCGGGGTTTCTTTTGTCTTCTTTTATCCCTTGTTTCTCTCATGGCACATCTCACACTTGTGCTGGAACACATGATCATGACGCCTATGAACTACTAAAGGAGATGCTGCCACAAACATCCCTCCGTCCTCCACTCCCTCTCCCCTTTCTTTCTCTCCTTCCCTGGTAACATCCCCCCTCCCCTGGCCCCCGCACCTGCATATGAAACACGGGAGCTAGCTAAGAATGAGCACGCCGGGTTCTCCTGCCAGGCAGGCAGGCATGCACGACACCCACGTAGAGCACATGTGGGTGTTAGGAAACTTGGGTGTGCACGGTGCCCCGCGGATGACCAGACGTCCGCGGCAGACCTTACACCGGGGATCTTGTCACCTTAGCGCCTGTTGGTCGAACAGATGTCTCTTCTGCGTGTTTTGGCCTAGTCAGTCCAGCAGGTGGCGGCCTTGTATAAGTTCTGGTTCCCCTGGGGCTCTGAGACTCGCCTCGCTCCTCCAAACCCCGTGTTCCTTCTTTCCTGTTCGTTTTCTCTCTCTCTCCCTCTCTCTCTCTCTCTCCCTCTCTCCCCCCTCTCCGTCTCTCTCCCCCTTCATTCTCACTCTCCCTTTATTCTGAAATGGTTCTTCTGACAATACGCACTGCTTGCCTCCTGTGTAACTACTAGAGCTACAGAGCGAACTCGGCAGTGTGTGGGCCAAGCGGGTGTGTCATTCCTATCAACAAAAAAAACAAAACTCTTCTTCATTCAGGTCTACACAACTAGCTAGGACAGTATACGTGTGTGGGATTATATATTTATTTATTTATATATTTTTTGGCCATACACCCTCAGTCCACCTTCACTGGGAAGAGCGGCGTGGCGCCGTTCACAAGTCACAGCACCCTCGAATTCTTGAGCTCCAGGGATGCTTTTACTTCAGACTCCCGAACAGGTGGGACTATGCTGTGGTGTGGGGCGGTCGTCTCCTGTCTCCACCGGCCTCGGCCTCCCAGAATGCTAGCATCAGAGTGGAGATCAACCGCCCCCAACCCCATAACTTCTTTGGGTGTGTATGGAGCTGTTCCTGGCGACAGATGGGTCCTCTCAAAGCCCAGTGGTGAGGTGGTGCTGAGAAGGGCGGTTACAGATCCTAGGAGTTCTTCCCTTCAACCTCGGCTCCGGTCAGGTCAGGTCAGGTCAGGTCAGCGCCTCTGTGCTTGGCTGCTTAGCTCTTCTGTAAAACGGAACAGATCAGAAATAAAGGTCGAAAACTTAACTGAGGGGCGGCGCCTGTGGCTCAGTCGGTAAGGCTCCAGCCCCACAGACCGAGGGTGGCGCGTTCAAACCCGGCCCCGGCTGAAATGCAACCAAAAAATAGCTGGGCATGGTGGCGGGCTCCTTTCGTCCCAGCTACTCGGGAGGCTGAGGCAAGAGAATCGCTGAAGCCCAGGAGTTGGAAGTTGCTGTGAGCTGTGTGATGCCATGGCACTCTACCCGTAGGGTTTAAAGTGACACTTGGTCTCTAGAAAAAAAAAAAAAAAAAAAAAACAAAAAAACACTTAATTCATTACTGAAGTTTTTTTCTGGATTGGAAAGCGGGGTTTCGGGGAGAGGAAGAGTTTCTGTTCCAGGAAGTGTGCTACGTGTCTATTTACTTCTTTATTAGATCAATTTTAACATTTATTAATTTATTTTTTGAATTTTTGAATTCAAAATTGAATTCATTTGAATTATTTTTTTTTTTATTTTTTTTTTTTGGTGAGGCAGACCTTCACTGAGTCACCCTCCGTAGATTGCCTTGGTGTGGTGTCACAGCTCTCAAGAACCTCCAACTCTTGGGCGTGAACGATTGTCTGGCCTCAGCCTCCCAAGTACCAGGTTCCTTCCTTCCTTCCTTCCTTCCTTCCTTCCTTCCTTCCTTCCTTCCTTCCTTCCTTCCTTCCTTCCTTCCTTCCTTCCTTCGTTCTTTCTTGTTTGTTTTCTTTCCAGTTTTTCGTCGGGGCTTGGTTTGAACCCGCCACCTCCAAAATATGCGGGCGGAGGGCGGGGGTGCCCGCAGGCGAACTCTTTCAACGAAATGGTTTTCAGGAGGGGGCAGTTTTTCACGCCACCCACCTCCTCTGTATATGGGGCCGGCACCCTACTCCTTTCACCCACAGGCGCCAACCGTTAATTTGTATTCTTATTCCTTTTCGTAGAGACAGAGTTTCCCTTTATTGCCCTCGGTAGAATGCCGTGGCGTCACACAGCTCACAGCAACCTCCATCTCCTGGGAATAGGCGATAATCCTGCCTCGGTCTCCTGAGTAGCTTGGATTACAGGCGGCCGCCAGAACGCCGGGCTATTTTGTTGCAGTTCGGCCTGGCCTGGGGTTGAACACACCACCCTCCGTATATGGGGCCTGCGCCTTGCTCACTGAGCCACAGGCCCCGCCCCCGTTATTTTCTATACTTAATAATAGCTTCCCCCAACACATACATCTCTCCAGATACAGTGAAACCACGTGTGGGAGAAGGATATTTAACTAAATCGAATTAGGTTGGGCGACGTGAGGTGGCTCAGGCCTGTAATCGAAGCACTTTGGGGGGTCTAGGTGGGCGGATCGCTTCAACTCACTGAGTTGAGCTCCCGAAAATGGGTTCGTTTCTTTGCTTTCCAGTTCTGGCGGAGTCCAAGCTTGAACCAACACCCACGGTATAATATGGGGCCGGCGCCCTAATCCTTGAGCCAGGGGCTGCTCCCACGCACAGGCACAGGCGTTTCTGAGCTGAGAAAAACCCCCGCTGAGGCCCCAGCTCTTGACCTCTTGTTGGCGGCCTCCAATTGGCTGCGGAGAGGGCCGGTCCTCCATGTCTGCAGGTTGCTGACTTGTTCTGACTGCGTGTCCCAAGGCACCACTTTCGGGGTTTCTTTTGTCTTCTTTTATCCCTTGTTTCTCTCATGGCACATCTCACACTTGTGCTGGAACACATGATCATGACGCCTATGAACTACTAAAGGAGATGCTGCCACAAACATCCCTCCGTCCTCCACTCCCTCTCCCCTTTCTTTCTCTCCTTCCCTGGTAACATCCCCCCTCCCCTGGCCCCCGCACCTGCATATGAAACACGGGAGCTAGCTAAGAATGAGCACGCCGGGTTCTCCTGCCAGGCAGGCAGGCATGCACGACACCCACGTAGAGCACATGTGGGTGTTAGGAAACTTGGGTGTGCACGGTGCCCCGCGGATGACCAGACGTCCGCGGCAGACCTTACACCGGGGATCTTGTCACCTTAGCGCCTGTTGGTCGAACAGATGTCTCTTCTGCGTGTTTTGGCCTAGTCAGTCCAGCAGGTGGCGGCCTTGTATAAGTTCTGGTTCCCCTGGGGCTCTGAGACTCGCCTCGCTCCTCCAAACCCCGTGTTCCTTCTTTCCTGTTCGTTTTCTCTCTCTCTCCCTCTCTCTCTCTCTCCCTCTCTCCCCCCTCTCCGTCTCTCTCCCCCTTCATTCTCACTCTCCCTTTATTCTGAAATGGTTCTTCTGACAATACGCACTGCTTGCCTCCTGTGTAACTACTAGAGCTACAGAGCGAACTCGGCAGTGTGTGGGCCAAGCGGGTGTGTCATTCCTATCAACAAAAAAAACAAAACTCTTCTTCATTCAGGTCTACACAACCAGCTAGGACAGTATACGTGTGTGGGATTATATATTTATTTATTTATATATTTTTTGGCCATACACCCTCAGTCCACCTTCACTGGGAAGAGCGGCGTGGCGCCGTTCACAAGTCACAGCACCCTCGAATTCTTGAGCTCCAGGGATGCTTTTACTTCAGACTCCCGAACAGGTGGGACTATGCTGGGGTGTGGGGCGGTCGTCTCCTGTCTCCACCGGCCTCGGCCTCCCAGAATGCTAGCATCAGAGTGGAGATCAACCGCCCCCAACCCCATAACTTCTTTGGGTGTGTATGGAGCTGTTCCAGGCGACAGATGGGTCCTCTCAAAGCCCAGTGGGGAGGTGGTGCTGAGAAGGGCGGTTACAGATCCTAGGAGTTCTTCCCTTCAACCTCGGCTCCGGTCAGGTCAGGTCAGGTCAGGTCAGCGCCTCTGTGCTTGGCTGCTTAGCTCTTCTGTAAAACGGAACAGATCAGAAATAAAGGTCGAAAACTTAACTGAGGGGCGGCGCCTGTGGCTCAGTCGGTAATGCTCCAGCCCCACAGACCGAGGGTGGCGCGTTCAAACCCGGCCCCGGCTGAAATGCAACCAAAAAATAGCTGGGCATGGTGGCGGGCTCCTTTCGTCCCAGCTACTCGGGAGGCTGAGGCAAGAGAATCGCTGAAGCCCAGGAGTTGGAAGTTGCTGTGAGCTGTGTGATGCCATGGCACTCTACCCGTAGGGTTTAAAGTGACACTTGGTCTCTAGAAAAAAAAAAAAAAAAAACACTTAATTCATTACTGAAGTTTTTTTCTGGATTGGAAAGCGGGGTTTCGGGGAGAGGAAGAGTTTCTGTTCCAGGAAGTGTGCTACGTGTCTATTTACTTCTTTATTAGATCAATTTTAACATTTATGAATTTATTTTTTGAATTTTTGAATTCAAAATTGAATTCATTTGAATTATTGTTTTTTTTTTTTTTTTTTTTTTTTGGTGAGGCAGACCTTCACTGAGTCACCCTCCGTAGATTGCCTTGGTGTGGTGTCACAGCTCTCAAGAACCTCCAACTCTTGGGCGTGAACGATTGTCTGGCCTCAGCCTCCCAAGTACCTGGTTCCTTCCTTCCTTCCTTCCTTCCTTCCTTCCTTCCTTCCTTCCTTCCTTCCTTCCTTCCTTCCTTCCTTCCTTTCTTCCTTCCTTCCTTCGTTCCTTCCTTCCTTCCTTCCTTCCTTCCTTCCTTCCTTCGTTCTTTCTTGTTTGTTTTCTTTCCAGCTTTTCGTCGGGGCTTGGTTTGAACCCGCCACCTCCAAAATATGCGGGCGGAGGGCGGGGGTGCCCGCAGGCGAACTCTTTCAACGAAATGGTTTTCAGGAGGGGGCAGTTTTTCTCGCCACCCACCTCCTCTGTATATGGGGCCGGCACCCTACTCCTTTCACCCACAGGCGCCAACCGTTAATTTGTATTCTTATTCCTTTTCGTAGAGACAGAGTTTCCCTTTATTGCCCTCGGTAGAGTGCCGTGGCGTCACACAGCTCACAGCAACCTCCATCTCCTGGGAATAGGCGATAATCCTGCCTCGGTCTCCCGAGTAGCTTGGATTACAGGCGGCCGCCAGAACGCCGGGCTATTTTGTTGCAGTTCGGCCTGGCCTGGGGTTGAACACACCACCCTCCGTATATGGGGTCTGCGCCTTGCTCACTGAGCCACAGGCCCCGCCCCCGTTATATTCTATACTTAATAATAGCTTCCCCCAACACATACATCTCTCCAGATACAGTGAAACCACGTGTGGGAGAAGGATATTTAACTAAATCGAATTAGGTTGGGCGACGTGAGGTGGCTCAGGCCTGTAATCGAAGCACTTTGGGGGGTCTAGGTGGGCGGATCGCTTCAACTCACTGAGTTGAGCTCCCGAAAATGGGTTCGTTTCTTTGCTTTCCAGTTCTGGCGGAGTCCAAGCTTGAACCAACACCCACGGTATAATATGGGGCCGGCGCCCTAATCCTTGAGCCAGGGGCTGCTCCCACGCACAGGCACAGGCGTTTCTGAGCTGAGAAAAACCCCCGCTGAGGCCCCAGCTCTTGACCTCTTGTTGGCGGCCTCCAATTGGCTGCGGAGAGGGCCGGTCCTCCATGTCTGCAGGTTGCTGACTTGTTCTGACTGCGTGTCCCAAGGCACCACTTTCGGGGTTTCTTTTGTCTTCTTTTATCCCTTGTTTCTCTCATGGCACATCTCACACTTGTGCTGGAACACATGATCATGACGCCTATGAACTACTAAAGGAGATGCTGCCACAAACATCCCTCCGTCCTCCACTCCCTCTCCCCTTTCTTTCTCTCCTTCCCTGGTAACATCCCCCCTCCCCTGGCCCCCGCACCTGCATATGAAACACGGGAGCTAGCTAAGAATGAGCACGCCGGGTTCTCCTGCCAGGCAGGCAGGCATGCACGACACCCACGTAGAGCACATGTGGGTGTTAGGAAACTTGGGTGTGCACGGTGCCCCGCGGATGACCAGACGTCCGCGGCAGACCTTACACCGGGGATCTTGTCACCTTAGCGCCTGTTGGTCGAACAGATGTCTCTTCTGCGTGTTTTGGCCTAGTCAGTCCAGCAGGTGGCGGCCTTGTATAAGTTCTGGTTCCCCTGGGGCTCTGAGACTCGCCTCGCTCCTCAAAACCCCGTGTTCCTTCTTTCCTGTTCGTTTTCTCTCTCTCTCCCTCTCTCTCTCTCTCCCTCTCTCCCCCCTCTCCGTCTCTCTCCCCCTTCATTCTCACTCTCCCTTTATTCTGAAATGGTTCTTCTGACAATACGCACTGCTTGCCTCCTGTGTAACTACTAGAGCTACAGAGCGAACTCGGCAGTGTGTGGGCCAAGCGGGTGTGTCATTCCTATCAACAAAAAAAACAAAACTCTTCTTCATTCAGGTCTACACAACCAGCTAGGACAGTATACGTGTGTGGGATTATATATTTATTTATTTATATATTTTTTGGCCATACACCCTCAGTCCACCTTCACTGGGAAGAGCGGCGTGGCGCCGTTCACAAGTCACAGCACCCTCGAATTCTTGAGCTCCAGGGATGCTTTTACTTCAGACTCCCGAACAGGTGGGACTATGCTGTGGTGTGGGGCGGTCGTCTCCTGTCTCCACCGGCCTCGGCCTCCCAGAATGCTAGCATCAGAGTGGAGATCAACCGCCCCCAACCCCATAACTTCTTTGGGTGTGTATGGAGCTGTTCCTGGCGACAGATGGGTCCTCTCAAAGCCCAGTGGGGAGGTGGTGCTGAGAAGGGCGGTTACAGATCCTAGGAGTTCTTCCCTTCAACCTCGGCTCCGGTCAGGTCAGGTCAGGTCAGGTCAGCGCCTCTGTGCTTGGCTGCTTAGCTCTTCTGTAAAACGGAACAGATCAGAAATAAAGGTCGAAAACTTAACTGAGGGGCGGCGCCTGTGGCTCAGTCGGTAATGCTCCAGCCCCACAGACCGAGGGTGGCGCGTTCAAACCCGGCCCCGGCTGAAATGCAACCAAAAAATAGCTGGGCATGGTGGCGGGCTCCTTTCGTCCCAGCTACTCGGGAGGCTGAGGCAAGAGAATCGCTGAAGCCCAGGAGTTGGAAGTTGCTGTGAGCTGTGTGATGCCATGGCACTCTACCCGTAGGGTTTAAAGTGACACTTGGTCTCTAGAAAAAAAAAAAAAAAAAAAAACACTTAATTCATTACTGAAGTTTTTTTCTGGATTGGAAAGCGGGGTTTCGGGGAGAGGAAGAGTTTCTGTTCCAGGAAGTGTGCTACGTGTCTATTTACTTCTTTATTAGATCAATTTTAACATTTATGAATTTATTTTTTGAATTTTTGAATTCAAAATTGAATTCATTTGAATTATTGTTTTTTTTTTTTTTTTTTTTTTTTGGTGAGGCAGACCTTCACTGAGTCACCCTCCGTAGATTGCCTTGGTGTGGTGTCACAGCTCTCAAGAACCTCCAACTCTTGGGCGTGAACGATTGTCTGGCCTCAGCCTCCCAAGTACCTGGTTCCTTCCTTCCTTCCTTCCTTCCTTCCTTCCTTCCTTCCTTCCTTCCTTCCTTCCTTCCTTCCTTTCTTCCTTCCTTCCTTCGTTCCTTCCTTCCTTCCTTCCTTCCTTCCTTCCTTCCTTCCTTCGTTCTTTCTTGTTTGTTTTCTTTCCAGTTTTTCGTCGGGGCTTGGTTTGAACCCGCCACCTCCAAAATATGCGGGCGGAGGGCGGGGGTGCCCGCAGGCGAACTCTTTCAACGAAATGGTTTTCAGGAGGGGGCAGTTTTTCTCGCCACCCACCTCCTCTGTATATGGGGCCGGCACCCTACTCCTTTCACCCACAGGCGCCAACCGTTAATTTGTATTCTTATTCCTTTTCGTAGAGACAGAGTTTCCCTTTATTGCCCTCGGTAGAGTGCCGTGGCGTCACACAGCTCACAGCAACCTCCATCTCCTGGGAATAGGCGATAATCCTGCCTCGGTCTCCCGAGTAGCTTGGATTACAGGCGGCCGCCAGAACGCCGGGCTATTTTGTTGCAGTTCGGCCTGGCCTGGGGTTGAACACAACACCCTCCGTATATGGGGTCTGCGCCTTGCTCACTGAGCCACAGGCCCCGCCCCCGTTATATTCTATACTTAATAATAGCTTCCCCCAACACATACATCTCTCCAGATACAGTGAAACCACGTGTGGGAGAAGGATATTTAACTAAATCGAATTAGGTTGGGCGACGTGAGGTGGCTCAGGCCTGTAATCGAAGCACTTTGGGGGGTCTAGGTGGGCGGATCGCTTCAACTCACTGAGTTGAGCTCCCGAAAATGGGTTCGTTTCTTTGCTTTCCAGTTCTGGCGGAGTCCAAGCTTGAACCAACACCCACGGTATAATATGGGGCCGGCGCCCTAATCCTTGAGCCAGGGGCTGCTCCCACGCACAGGCACAGGCGTTTCTGAGCTGAGAAAAACCCCCGCTGAGGCCCCAGCTCTTGACCTCTTGTTGGCGGCCTCCAATTGGCTGCGGAGAGGGCCGGTCCTCCATGTCTGCAGGTTGCTGACTTGTTCTGACTGCGTGTCCCAAGGCACCACTTTCGGGGTTTCTTTTGTCTTCTTTTATCCCTTGTTTCTCTCATGGCACATCTCACACTTGTGCTGGAACACATGATCATGACGCCTATGAACTACTAAAGGAGATGCTGCCACAAACATCCCTCCGTCCTCCACTCCCTCTCCCCTTTCTTTCTCTCCTTCCCTGGTAACATCCCCCCTCCCCTGGCCCCCGCACCTGCATATGAAACACGGGAGCTAGCTAAGAATGAGCACGCCGGGTTCTCCTGCCAGGCAGGCAGGCATGCACGACACCCACGTAGAGCACATGTGGGTGTTAGGAAACTTGGGTGTGCACGGTGCCCCGCGGATGACCAGACGTCCGCGGCAGACCTTACACCGGGGATCTTGTCACCTTAGCGCCTGTTGGTCGAACAGATGTCTCTTCTGCGTGTTTTGGCCTAGTCAGTCCAGCAGGTGGCGGCCTTGTATAAGTTCTGGTTCCCCTGGGGCTCTGAGACTCGCCTCGCTCCTCCAAACCCCGTGTTCCTTCTTTCCTGTTCGTTTTCTCTCTCTCTCCCTCTCTCTCTCTCTCCCTCTCTCCCCCCTCTCCGTCTCTCTCCCCCTTCATTCTCACTCTCCCTTTATTCTGAAATGGTTCTTCTGACAATACGCACTGCTTGCCTCCTGTGTAACTACTAGAGCTACAGAGCGAACTCGGCAGTGTGTGGGCCAAGCGGGTGTGTCATTCCTATCAACAAAAAAAACAAAACTCTTCTTCATTCAGGTCTACACAACCAGCTAGGACAGTATACGTGTGTGGGATTATATATTTATTTATTTATATATTTTTTGGCCATACACCCTCAGTCCACCTTCACTGGGAAGAGCGGCGTGGCGCCGTTCACAAGTCACAGCACCCTCGAATTCTTGAGCTCCAGGGATGCTTTTACTGCAGACTCCCGAACAGGTGGGACTATGCTGTGGTGTGGGGCGGTCGTCTCCTGTCTCCACCGGCCTCGGCCTCCCAGAATGCTAGCATCAGAGTGGAGATCAACCGCCCCCAACCCCATAACTTCTTTGGGTGTGTATGGAGCTGTTCCTGGCGACAGATGGGTCCTCTCAAAGCCCAGTGGTGAGGTGGTGCTGAGAAGGGCGGTTACAGATCCTAGGAGTTCTTCCCTTCAACCTCGGCTCCGGTCAGGTCAGGTCAGGTCAGGTCAGCGCCTCTGTGCTTGGCTGCTTAGCTCTTCTGTAAAACGGAACAGATCAGAAATAAAGGTCGAAAACTTAACTGAGGGGCGGCGCCTGTGGCTCAGTCGGTAAGGCTCCAGCCCCACAGACCGAGGGTGGCGCGTTCAAACCCGGCCCCGGCTGAAATGCAACCAAAAAATAGCTGGGCATGGTGGCGGGCTCCTTTCGTCCCAGCTACTCGGGAGGCTGAGGCAAGAGAATCGCTGAAGCCCAGGAGTTGGAAGTTGCTGTGAGCTGTGTGATGCCATGGCACTCTACCCGTAGGGTTTAAAGTGACACTTGGTCTCTAGAAAAAAAAAAAAAAAAAAAAAAAAAAAAACACTTAATTCATTACTGAAGTTTTTTTCTGGATTGGAAAGCGGGGTTTCGGGGAGAGGAAGAGTTTCTGTTCCAGGAAGTGTGCTACGTGTCTATTTACTTCTTTATTAGATCAATTTTAACATTTATTAATTTATTTTTTGAATTTTTGAATTCAAAATTGAATTCATTTGAATTATTTTTTTTTTTTTTTTTTTTTTGGTGAGGCAGACCTTCACTGAGTCACCCTCCGTAGATTGCCTTGGTGTGGTGTCACAGCTCTCAAGAACCTCCAACTCTTGGGCGTGAACGATTGTCTGGCCTCAGCCTCCCAAGTACCTGGTTCCTTCCTTCCTTCCTTCCTTCCTTCCTTCCTTCCTTCCTTCCTTCCTTCCTTCCTTCCTTCCTTCCTTCCTTCCTTCCTTCGTTCTTTCTTGTTTGTTTTCTTTCCAGTTTTTCGTCGGGGCTTGGTTTGAACCCGCCACCTCCAAAATATGCGGGCGGAGGGCGGGGGTGCCCGCAGGCGAACTCTTTCAACGAAATGGTTTTCAGGAGGGGGCAGTTTTTCACGCCACCCACCTCCTCTGTATATGGGGCCGGCACCCTACTCCTTTCACCCACAGGCGCCAACCGTTAATTTGTATTCTTATTCCTTTTCGTAGAGACAGAGTTTCCCTTTATTGCCCTCGGTAGAGTGCCGTGGCGTCACACAGCTCACAGCAACCTCCATCTCCTGGGAATAGGCGATAATCCTGCCTCGGTCTCCCGAGTAGCTTGGATTACAGGCGGCCGCCAGAACGCCGGGCTATTTTGTTGCAGTTCGGCCTGGCCTGGGGTTGAACACACCACCCTCCGTATATGGGGCCGGCGCCTTGCTCACTGAGCCACAGGCCCCGCCCCCGTTATTTTCTATACTTAATAATAGCTTCCCCCAACACATACATCTCTCCAGATACAGTGAAACCACGTGTGGGAGAAGGATATTTAACTAAATCGAATTAGGTTGGGCGACGTGAGGTGGCTCAGGCCTGTAATCGAAGCACTTTGGGGGGTCTAGGTGGGCGGATCGCTTCAACTCACTGAGTTGAGCTCCCGAAAATGGGTTCGTTTCTTTGCTTTCCAGTTCTGGCGGAGTCCAAGTTTGAACCAACACCCACGGTATAATATGGGGCCGGCGCCCTAATCCTTGAGCCAGGGGCTGCTCCCACGCACAGGCACAGGCGTTTCTGAGCTGAGAAAAACCCCCGCTGAGGCCCCAGCTCTTGACCTCTTGTTGGCGGCCTCCAATTGGCTGCGGAGAGGGCCGGTCCTCCATGTCTGCAGGTTGCTGACTTGTTCTGACTGCGTGTCCCAAGGCACCACTTTCGGGGTTTCTTTTGTCTTCTTTTATCCCTTGTTTCTCTCATGGCACATCTCACACTTGTGCTGGAACACATGATCATGACGCCTATGAACTACTAAAGGAGATGCTGCCACAAACATCCCTCCGTCCTCCACTCCCTCTCCCCTTTCTTTCTCTCCTTCCCTGGTAACATCCCCCCTCCCCTGGCCCCCGCACCTGCATATGAAACACGGGAGCTAGCTAAGAATGAGCACGCCGGGTTCTCCTGCCAGGCAGGCAGGCATGCACGACACCCACGTAGAGCACATGTGGGTGTTAGGAAACTTGGGTGTGCACGGTGCCCCGCGGATGACCAGACGTCCGCGGCAGACCTTACACCGGGGATCTTGTCACCTTAGCGCCTGTTGGTCGAACAGATGTCTCTTCTGCGTGTTTTGGCCTAGTCAGTCCAGCAGGTGGCGGCCTTGTATAAGTTCTGGTTCCCCTGGGGCTCTGAGACTCGCCTCGCTCCTCCAAACCCCGTGTTCCTTCTTTCCTGTTCGTTTTCTCTCTCTCTCCCTCTCTCTCTCTCTCCCTCTCTCCCCCCTCTCCGTCGCTCTCCCCCTTCATTCTCACTCTCCCTTTATTCTGAAATGGTTCTTCTGACAATACGCACTGCTTGCCTCCTGTGTAACTACTAGAGCTACAGAGCGAACTCGGCAGTGTGTGGGCCAAGCGGGTGTGTCATTCCTATCAACAAAAAAAAACAAAACTCTTCTTCATTCAGGTCTACACAACCAGCTAGGACAGTATACGTGTGTGGGATTATATATTTATTTATTTATATATTTTTTGGCCATACACCCTCAGTCCACCTTCACTGGGAAGAGCGGCGTGGCGCCGTTCACAAGTCACAGCACCCTCGAATTCTTGAGCTCCAGGGATGCTTTTACTTCAGACTCCCGAACAGGTGGGACTATGCTGTGGTGTGGGGCGGTCGTCTCCTGTCTCCACCGGCCTCGGCCTCCCAGAATGCTAGCATCAGAGTGGAGATCAACCGCCCCCAACCCCATAACTTCTTTGGGTGTGTATGGAGCTGTTCCTGGCGACAGATGGGTCCTCTCAAAGCCCAGTGGTGAGGTGGTGCTGAGAAGGGCGGTTACAGATCCTAGGAGTTCTTCCCTTCAACCTCGGCTCCGGTCAGGTCAGGTCAGGTCAGGTCAGCGCCTCTGTGCTTGGCTGCTTAGCTCTTCTGTAAAACGGAACAGATCAGAAATAAAGGTCGAAAACTTAACTGAGGGGCGGCGCCTGTGGCTCAGTCGGTAAGGCTCCAGCCCCACAGACCGAGGGTGGCGCGTTCAAACCCGGCCCCGGCTGAAATGCAACCAAAAAATAGCTGGGCATGGTGGCGGGCTCCTTTCGTCCCAGCTACTCGGGAGGCTGAGGCAAGAGAATCGCTGAAGCCCGGGAGTTGGAAGTTGCTGTGAGCTGTGTGATGCCATGGCACTCTACCCGTAGGGTTTAAAGTGACACTTGGTCTCTAGAAAAAAAAAAAAAAAAAAAAAAAAAAACACTTAATTCATTACTGAAGTTTTTTTCTGGATTGGAAAGCGGGGTTTCGGGGAGAGGAAGAGTTTCTGTTCCAGGAAGTGTGCTACGTGTCTATTTACTTCTTTATTAGATCAATTTTAACATTTATTAATTTATTTTTTGAATTTTTGAATTCAAAATTGAATTCATTTGAATTATTTTTTTTTTTTTTTTTTTTTGGTGAGGCAGACCTTCACTGAGTCACCCTCCGTAGATTGCCTTGGTGTGGTGTCACAGCTCTCAAGAACCTCCAACTCTTGGGCGTGAACGATTGTCTGGCCTCAGCCTCCCAAGTACCTGGTTCCTTCCTTCCTTCCTTCCTTCCTTCCTTCCTTCCTTCCTTCCTTCCTTCCTTCCTTCCTTCCTTCCTTCCTTCCTTCCTTCTTTCTTTTTTGTTTTCTTTCCAGTTTTTCGTCGGGGCTTGGTTTGAACCCGCCACCTCCAAAATATGCGGGCGGAGGGCGTGGGTGCCCGCAGGCGAACTCTTTCAACGAAATGGTTTTCAGGAGGGGGCAGTTTTTCACGCCACCCACCTCCTCTGTATATGGGGCCGGCACCCTACTCCTTTCACCCACAGGCGCCAACCGTTAATTTGTATTCTTATTCCTTTTCGTAGAGACAGAGTTTCCCTTTATTGCCCTCGGTAGAGTGCCGTGGCGTCACACAGCTCACAGCAACCTCCATCTCCTGGGAATAGGCGATAATCCTGCCTCGGTCTCCCGAGTAGCTTGGATTACAGGCGGCCGCCAGAACGCCGGGCTATTTTGTTGCAGTTCGGCCTGGCCTGGGGTTGAACACACCACCCTCCGTATATGGGGCCGGCGCCTTGCTCACTGAGCCACAGGCCCCGCCCCCGTTATTTTCTATACTTAATAATAGCTTCCCCCAACACATACATCTCTCCAGATACAGTGAAACCACGTGTGGGAGAAGGATATTTAACTAAATCGATTAGGTTGGGCGACGTGAGGTGGCTCAGGCCTGTAATCGAAGCACTTTGGGGGGTCTAGGTGGGCGGATCGCTTCAACTCACTGAGTTGAGCTCCCGAAAATGGGTTCGTTTCTTTGCTTTCCAGTTCTGGCGGAGTCCAAGCTTGAACCAACACCCACGGTATAATATGGGGCCGGCGCCCTAATCCTTGAGCCAGGGGCTGCTCCCACGCACAGGCACAGGCGTTTCTGAGCTGAGAAAAACCCCCGCTGAGGCCCCAGCTCTTGACCTCTTGTTGGCGGCCTCCAATTGGCTGCGGAGAGGGCCGGTCCTCCATGTCTGCAGGTTGCTGACTTGTTCTGACTGCGTGTCCCAAGGCACCACTTTCGGGGTTTCTTTTGTCTTCTTTTATCCCTTGTTTCTCTCATGGCACATCTCACACTTGTGCTGGAACACATGATCATGACGCCTATGAACTACTAAAGGAGATGCTGCCACAAACATCCCTCCGTCCTCCACTCCCTCTCCCCTTTCTTTCTCTCCTTCCCTGGTAACATCCCCCCTCCCCTGGCCCCCGCACCTGCATATGAAACACGGGAGCTAGCTAAGAATGAGCACGCCGGGTTCTCCTGCCAGGCAGGCAGGCATGCACGACACCCACGTAGAGCACATGTGGGTGTTAGGAAACTTGGGTGTGCACGGTGCCCCGCGGATGACCAGACGTCCGCGGCAGACCTTACACCGGGGATCTTGTCACCTTAGCGCCTGTTGGTCGAACAGATGTCTCTTCTGCGTGTTTTGGCCTAGTCAGTCCAGCAGGTGGCGGCCTTGTATAAGTTCTGGTTCCCCTGGGGCTCTGAGACTCGCCTCGCTCCTCCAAACCCCGTGTTCCTTCTTTCCTGTTCGTTTTCTCTCTCTCTCCCTCTCTCTCTCTCTCCCTCTCTCCCCCCTCTCCGTCGCTCTCCCCCTTCATTCTCACTCTCCCTTTATTCTGAAATGGTTCTTCTGACAATACGCACTGCTTGCCTCCTGTGTAACTACTAGAGCTACAGAGCGAACTCGGCAGTGTGTGGGCCAAGCGGGTGTGTCATTCCTATCAACAAAAAAAACAAAACTCTTCTTCATTCAGGTCTACACAACCAGCTAGGACAGTATACGTGTGTGGGATTATATATTTATTTATTTATATATTTTTTGGCCATACACCCTCAGTCCACCTTCACTGGGAAGAGCGGCGTGGCGCCGTTCACAAGTCACAGCACCCTCGAATTCTTGAGCTCCAGGGATGCTTTTACTTCAGACTCCCGAACAGGTGGGACTATGCTGTGGTGTGGGGCGGTCGTCTCCTGTCTCCACCGGCCTCGGCCTCCCAGAATGCTAGCATCAGAGTGGAGATCAACCGCCCCCAACCCCATAACTTCTTTGGGTGTGTATGGAGCTGTTCCTGGCGACAGATGGGTCCTCTCAAAGCCCAGTGGGGAGGTGGTGCTGAGAAGGGCGGTTACAGATCCTAGGAGTTCTTCCCTTTAACCTCGGCTCCGGTCAGGTCAGGTCAGGTCAGGTCAGCGCCTCTGTGCTTGGCTGCTTAGCTCTTCTGTAAAACGGAACAGATCAGAAATAAAGGTCGAAAACTTAACTGAGGGGCGGCGCCTGTGGCTCAGTCGGTAAGGCTCCAGCCCCACAGACCGAGGGTGGCGCGTTCAAACCCGGCCCCGGCTGAAATGCAACCAAAAAATAGCTGGGCATGGTGGCGGGCTCCTTTCGTCCCAGCTACTCGGGAGGCTGAGGCAAGAGAATCGCTGAAGCCCAGGAGTTGGAAGTTGCTGTGAGCTGTGTGATGCCATGGCACTCTACCCGTAGGGTTTAAAGTGACACTTGGTCTCTAGAAAAAAAAAAAAAAAAAAAAAAAAAAAAAAAACACTTAATTCATTACTGAAGTTTTTTTCTGGATTGGAAAGCGGGGTTTCGGGGAGAGGAAGAGTTTCTGTTCCAGGAAGTGTGCTACGTGTCTATTTACTTCTTTATTAGATCAATTTTAACATTTATTAATTTATTTTTTGAATTTTTGAATTCAAAATTGAATTCATTTGAATTATTTTTTTTTTTTATTTTTTTTTTTGGTGAGGCAGACCTTCACTGAGTCACCCTCCGTAGATTGCCTTGGTGTGGTGTCACAGCTCTCAAGAACCTCCAACTCTTGGGCGTGAACGATTGTCTGGCCTCAGCCTCCCAAGTACCTGGTTCCTTCCTTCCTTCCTTCCTTCCTTCCTTCCTTCCTTCCTTCCTTCCTTCCTTCCTTCCTTCCTTCCTTCCTTCCTTGCTTCGTTCTTTCTTGTTTGTTTTCTTTCCAGTTTTTCGTCGGGGCTTGGTTTGAACCCGCCACCTCCAAAATATGCGGGCGGAGGGCGGGGGTGCCCGCAGGCGAACTCTTTCAACGAAATGGTTTTCAGGAGGGGGCAGTTTTTCACGCCACCCACCTCCTCTGTATATGGGGCCGGCACCCTACTCCTTTCACCCACAGGCGCCAACCGTTAATTTGTATTCTTACTCCTTTTCGTAGAGACAGAGTTTCCCTTTATTGCCCTCGGTAGAGTGCCGTGGCGTCACACAGCTCACAGCAACCTCCATCTCCTGGGAATAGGCGATAATCCTGCCTCGGTCTCCCGAGTAGCTTGGATTACAGGCGGCCGCCAGAACGCCGGGCTATTTTGTTGCAGTTCGGCCTGGCCTGGGGTTGAACACACCACCCTCCGTATATGGGGCCGGCGCCTTGCTCACTGAGCCACAGGCCCCGCCCCCGTTATTTTCTATACTTAATAATAGCTTCCCCCAACACATACATCTCTCCAGATACAGTGAAACCACGTGTGGGAGAAGGATATTTAACTAAATCGAATTAGGTTGGGCGACGTGAGGTGGCTCAGGCCTGTAATCGAAGCACTTTGGGGGGTCTAGGTGGGCGGATCGCTTCAACTCACTGAGTTGAGCTCCCGAAAATGGGTTCGTTTCTTTGCTTTCCAGTTCTGGCGGAGTCCAAGTTTGAACCAACACCCACGGTATAATATGGGGCCGGCGCCCTAATCCTTGAGCCAGGGGCTGCTCCCACGCACAGGCACAGGCGTTTCTGAGCTGAGAAAAACCCCCGCTGAGGCCCCAGCTCTTGACCTCTTGTTGGCGGCCTCCAATTGGCTGCGGAGAGGGCCGGTCCTCCATGTCTGCAGGTTGCTGACTTGTTCTGACTGCGTGTCCCAAGGCACCACTTTCGGGGTTTCTTTTGTCTTCTTTTATCCCTTGTTTCTCTCATGGCACATCTCACACTTGTGCTGGAACACATGATCATGACGCCTATGAACTACTAAAGGAGATGCTGCCACAAACATCCCTCCGTCCTCCACTCCCTCTCCCCTTTCTTTCTCTCCTTCCCTGGTAACATCCCCCCTCCCCTGGCCCCCGCACCTGCATATGAAACACGGGAGCTAGCTAAGAATGAGCACGCCGGGTTCTCCTGCCAGGCAGGCAGGCATGCACGACACCCACGTAGAGCACATGTGGGTGTTAGGAAACTTGGGTGTGCACGGTGCCCCGCGGATGACCAGACGTCCGCGGCAGACCTTACACCGGGGATCTTGTCACCTTAGCGCCTGTTGGTCGAACAGATGTCTCTTCTGCGTGTTTTGGCCTAGTCAGTCCAGCAGGTGGCGGCCTTGTATAAGTTCTGGTTCCCCTGGGGCTCTGAGACTCGCCTCGCTCCTCCAAACCCCGTGTTCCTTCTTTCCTGTTCGTTTTCTCTCTCTCTCCCTCTCTCTCTCTCTCCCTCTCTCCCCCCTCTCCGTCGCTCTCCCCCTTCATTCTCACTCTCCCTTTATTCTGAAATGGTTCTTCTGACAATACGCACTGCTTGCCTCCTGTGTAACTACTAGAGCTACAGAGCGAACTCGGCAGTGTGTGGGCCAAGCGGGTGTGTCATTCCTATCAACAAAAAAAACAAAACTCTTCTTCATTCAGGTCTACACAACCAGCTAGGACAGTATACGTGTGTGGGATTATATATTTATTTATTTATATATTTTTTGGCCATACACCCTCAGTCCACCTTCACTGGGAAGAGCGGCGTGGCGCCGTTCACAAGTCACAGCACCCTCGAATTCTTGAGCTCCAGGGATGCTTTTACTTCAGACTCCCGAACAGGTGGGACTATGCTGTGGTGTGGGGCGGTCGTCTCCTGTCTCCACCGGCCTCGGCCTCCCAGAATGCTAGCATCAGAGTGGAGATCAACCGCCCCCAACCCCATAACTTCTTTGGGTGTGTATGGAGCTGTTCCTGGCGACAGATGGGTCCTCTCAAAGCCCAGTGGTGAGGTGGTGCTGAGAAGGGCGGTTACAGATCCTAGGAGTTCTTCCCTTCAACCTCGGCTCCGGTCAGGTCAGGTCAGGTCAGGTCAGCGCCTCTGTGCTTGGCTGCTTAGCTCTTCTGTAAAACGGAACAGATCAGAAATAAAGGTCGAAAACTTAACTGAGGGGCGGCGCCTGTGGCTCAGTCGGTAAGGCTCCAGCCCCACAGACCGAGGGTGGCGCGTTCAAACCCGGCCCCGGCTGAAATGCAACCAAAAAATAGCTGGGCATGGTGGCGGGCTCCTTTCGTCCCAGCTACTCGGGAGGCTGAGGCAAGAGAATCGCTGAAGCCCAGGAGTTGGAAGTTGCTGTGAGCTGTGTGATGCCATGGCACTCTACCCGTAGGGTTTAAAGTGACACTTGGTCTCTAGAAAAAAAAAAAAAAAAAAAAAAAACACTTAATTCATTACTGAAGTTTTTTTCTGGATTGGAAAGCGGGGTTTCGGGGAGAGGAAGAGTTTCTGTTCCAGGAAGTGTGCTACGTGTCTATTTACTTCTTTATTAGATCAATTTTAACATTTATTAATTTATTTTTTGAATTTTTGAATTCAAAATTGAATTCATTTGAATTATTTTTTTTTTTTTTTTTTTTTTTGGTGAGGCAGACCTTCACTGAGTCACCCTCCGTAGATTGCCTTGGTGTGGTGTCACAGCTCTCAAGAACCTCCAACTCTTGGGCGTGAACGATTGTCTGGCCTCAGCCTCCCAAGTACCTGGTTCCTTCCTTCCTTCCTTCCTTCCTTCCTTCCTTCCTTCCTTCCTTCCTTCCTTCCTTCCTTCCTTCCTTCCTTCCTTCTTTCTTTTTTGTTTTCTTTCCAGTTTTTCGTCGGGGCTTGGTTTGAACCCGCCACCTCCAAAATATGCGGGCGGAGGGCGTGGGTGCCCGCAGGTGAACTCTTTCAACGAAATGGTTTTCAGGAGGGGGCAGTTTTTCACGCCACCCACCTCCTCTGTATATGGGGCCGGCACCCTACTCCTTTCACCCACAGGCGCCAACCGTTAATTTGTATTCTTATTCCTTTTCGTAGAGACAGAGTTTCCCTTTATTGCCCTCGGTAGAGTGCCGTGGCGTCACACAGCTCACAGCAACCTCCATCTCCTGGGAATAGGCGATAATCCTGCCTCGGTCTCCCGAGTAGCTTGGATTACAGGCGGCCGCCAGAACGCCGGGCTATTTTGTTGCAGTTCGGCCTGGCCTGGGGTTGAACACACCACCCTCTGTATATGGGGCCGGCGCCTTGCTCACTGAGCCACAGGCCCCGCCCCCGTTATTTTCTATACTTAATAATAGCTTCCCCCAACACATACATCTCTCCAGATACAGTGAAACCACGTGTGGGAGAAGGATATTTAACTAAATCGAATTAGGTTGGGCGACGTGAGGTGGCTCAGGCCTGTAATCGAAGCAGTTTGGGGGGTCTAGGTGGGCGGATCGCTTCAACTCACTGAGTTGAGCTCCCGAAAATGGGTTCGTTTCTTTGCTTTCCAGTTCTGGCGGAGTCCAAGCTTGAACCAACACCCACGGTATAATATGGGGCCGGCGCCCTAATCCTTGAGCCAGGGGCTGCTCCCACGCACATGCACAGGCGTTTCTGAGCTGAGAAAAACCCCCGCTGAGGCCCCAGCTCTTGACCTCTTGTTGGCGGCCTCCAATTGGCTGCGGAGAGGGCCGGTCCTCCATGTCTGCAGGTTGCTGACTTGTTCTGACTGCGTGTCCCAAGGCACCACTTTCGGGGTTTCTTTTGTCTTCTTTTATCCCTTGTTTCTCTCATGGCACATCTCACACTTGTGCTGGAACACATGATCATGACGCCTATGAACTACTAAAGGAGATGCTGCCACAAACATCCCTCCGTCCTCCACTCCCTCTCCCCTTTCTTTCTCTCCTTCCCTGGTAACATCCCCCCTCCCCTGGCCCCCGCACCTGCATATGAAACACGGGAGCTAGCTAAGAATGAGCACGCCGGGTTCTCCTGCCAGGCAGGCAGGCATGCATGACACCCACGTAGAGCACATGTGGGTGTTAGGAAACTTGGGTGTGCACGGTGCCCCGCGGATGACCAGACGTCCGCGGCAGACCTTACACCGGGGATCTTGTCACCTTAGCGCCTGTTGGTCGAACAGATGTCTCTTCTGCGTGTTTTGGCCTAGTCAGTCCAGCAGGTGGCGGCCTTGTATAAGTTCTGGTTCCCCTGGGGCTCTGAGACTCGCCTCGCTCCTCCAAACCCCGTGTTCCTTCTTTCCTGTTCGTTTTCTCTCTCTCTCCCTCTCTCTCTCTCTCCCTCTCTCCCCCCTCTCCGACGCTCTCCCCCTTCATTCTCACTCTCCCTTTATTCTGAAATGGTTCTTCTGACAATACGCACTGCTTGCCTCCTGTGTAACTACTAGAGCTACAGAGCGAACTCGGCAGTGTGTGGGCCAAGCGGGTGTGTCATTCCTATCAACAAAAAAAACAAAACTCTTCTTCATTCAGGTCTACACAACCAGCTAGGACAGTATACGTGTGTGGGATTATATATTTATTTATTTATATATTTTTTGGCCATACACCCTCAGTCCACCTTCACTGGGAAGAGCGGCGTGGCGCCGTTCACAAGTCACAGCACCCTCGAATTCTTGAGCTCCAGGGATGCTTTTACTTCAGACTCCCGAACAGGTGGGACTATGCTGGGGTGTGGGGCGGTCGTCTCCTGTCTCCACCGGCCTCGGCCTCCCAGAATGCTAGCATCAGAGTGGAGATCAACCGCCCCCAACCCCATAACTTCTTTGGGTGTGTATGGAGCTGTTCCTGGCGACAGATGGGTCCTCTCAAAGCCCAGTGGGGAGGTGGTGCTGAGAAGGGCGGTTACAGATCCTAGGAGTTCTTCCCTTTAACCTCGGCTCCGGTCAGGTCAGGTCAGGTCAGGTCAGCGCCTCTGTGCTTGGCTGCTTAGCTCTTCTGTAAAACGGAACAGATCAGAAATAAAGGTCGAAAACTTAACTGAGGGGCGGCGCCTGTGGCTCAGTCGGTAATGCTCCAGCCCCACAGACCGAGGGTGGCGTGTTCAAACCCGGCCCCGGCTGAAATGCAACCAAAAAATAGCTGGGCATGGTGGCGGGCTCCTTTCGTCCCAGCTACTCGGGAGGCTGAGGCAAGAGAATCGCTGAAGCCCAGGAGTTGGAAGTTGCTGTGAGCTGTGTGATGCCATGGCACTCTACCCGTAGGGTTTAAAGTGACACTTGGTCTCTAGAAAAAAAAAAAAATAAATAAATAAATACACTTAATTCATTACTGAAGTTTTTTTCTGGATTGGAAAGCGGGGTTTCGGGGAGAGGAAGAGTTTCTGTTCCAGGAAGTGTGCTACGTGTCTATTTACTTCTTTATTAGATCAATTTTAACATTTATTAATTTATTTTTTGAATTTTTGAATTCAAAATTGAATTCATTTGAATTATTTTTTTTTTTTTTTTTTTTTTTGGTGAGGCAGACCTTCACTGAGTCACCCTCCGTAGATTGCCTTGGTGTGGTGTCACAGCTCTCAAGAACCTCCAACTCTTGGGCGTGAACGATTGTCTGGCCTCAGCCTCCCAAGTACCTGGTTCCTTCCTTCCTTCCTTCCTTCCTTCCTTCCTTCCTTCCTTCCTTCCTTCCTTCCTTCCTTCCTTCCTTCCTTCCTTCCTTCCTTCGTTCTTTCTTGTTTGTTTTCTTTCCAGTTTTTCGTCGGGGCTTGGTTTGAACCCGCCACCTCCAAAATATGCGGGCGGAGGGCGGGGGTGCCCGCAGGCGAACTCTTTCAACGAAATGGTTTTCAGGAGGGGGCAGTTTTTCACGCCACCCACCTCCTCTGTATATGGGGCCGGCACCCTACTCCTTTCACCCACAGGCGCCAACCGTTAATTTGTATTCTTATTCCTTTTCGTAGAGACAGAGTTTCCCTTTATTGCCCTCGGTAGAGTGCCGTGGCGTCACACAGCTCACAGCAACCTCCATCTCCTGGGAATAGGCGATAATCCTGCCTCGGTCTCCCGAGTAGCTTGGATTACAGGCGGCCGCCAGAACGCCGGGCTATTTTGTTGCAGTTCGGCCTGGCCTGGGGTTGAACACACCACCCTCCGTATATGGGGCCTGCGCCTTGCTCACTGAGCCACAGGCCCCGCCCCCGTTATTTTCTATACTTAATAATAGCTTCCCCCAACACCTACATCTCTCCAGATACAGTGAAACCACGTGTGGGAGAAGGATATTTAACTAAATCGAATTAGGTTGGGCGACGTGAGGTGGCTCAGGCCTGTAATCGAAGCACTTTGGGGGGTCTAGGTGGGCGGATCGCTTCAACTCACTGAGTTGAGCTCCCGAAATGGGTTCGTTTCTTTGCTTTCCAGTTCTGGCGGAGTCCAAGTTTGAACCAACACCCACGGTATAATATGGGGCCGGCGCCCTAATCCTTGAGCCAGGGGCTGCTCCCACGCACAGGCACAGGCGTTTCTGAGCTGAGAAAAACCCCCGCTGAGGCCCCAGCTCTTGACCTCTTGTTGGCGGCCTCCAATTGGCTGCGGAGAGGGCCGGTCCTCCATGTCTGCAGGTTGCTGACTTGTTCTGACTGCGTGTCCCAAGGCACCACTTTCGGGGTTTCTTTTGTCTTCTTTTATCCCTTGTTTCTCTCATGGCACATCTCACACTTGTGCTGGAACACATGATCATGACGCCTATGAACTACTAAAGGAGATGCTGCCACAAACATCCCTCCGTCCTCCACTCCCTCTCCCCTTTCTTTCTCTCCTTCCCTGGTAACATCCCCCCTCCCCTGGCCCCCGCACCTGCATATGAAACACGGGAGCTAGCTAAGAATGAGCACGCCGGGTTCTCCTGCCAGGCAGGCAGGCATGCACGACACCCACGTAGAGCACATGTGGGTGTTAGGAAACTTGGGTGTGCACGGTGCCCCGCGGATGACCAGACGTCCGCGGCAGACCTTACACCGGGGATCTTGTCACCTTAGCGCCTGTTGGTCGAACAGATGTCTCTTCTGCGTGTTTTGGCCTAGTCAGTCCAGCAGGTGGCGGCCTTGTATAAGTTCTGGTTCCCCTGGGGCTCTGAGACTCGCCTCGCTCCTCCAAACCCCGTGTTCCTTCTTTCCTGTTCGTTTTCTCTCTCTCTCCCTCTCTCTCTCTCTCCCTCTCTCCCCCCTCTCCGTCGCTCTCCCCCTTCATTCTCACTCTCCCTTTATTCTGAAATGGTTCTTCTGACAATACGCACTGCTTGCCTCCTGTGTAACTACTAGAGCTACAGAGCGAACTCGGCAGTGTGTGGGCCAAGCGGGTGTGTCATTCCTATCAACAAAAAAAACAAAACTCTTCTTCATTCAGGTCTACACAACCAGCTAGGACAGTATACGTGTGTGGGATTATATATTTATTTATTTATATATTTTTTGGCCATACACCCTCAGTCCACCTTCACTGGGAAGAGCGGCGTGGCGCCGTTCACAAGTCACAGCACCCTCGAATTCTTGAGCTCCAGGGATGCTTTTACTTCAGACTCCCGAACAGGTGGGACTATGCTGTGGTGTGGGGCGGTCGTCTCCTGTCTCCACCGGCCTCGGCCTCCCAGAATGCTAGCATCAGAGTGGAGATCAACCGCCCCCAACCCCATAACTTCTTTGGGTGTGTATGGAGCTGTTCCTGGCGACAGATGGGTCCTCTCAAAGCCCAGTGGTGAGGTGGTGCTGAGAAGGGCGGTTACAGATCCTAGGAGTTCTTCCCTTCAACCTCGGCTCCGGTCAGGTCAGGTCAGGTCAGGTCAGCGCCTCTGTGCTTGGCTGCTTAGCTCTTCTGTAAAACGGAACAGATCAGAAATAAAGGTCGAAAACTTAACTGAGGGGCGGCGCCTGTGGCTCAGTCGGTAAGGCTCCAGCCCCACAGACCGAGGGTGGCGCGTTCAAACCCGGCCCCGGCTGAAATGCAACCAAAAAATAGCTGGGCATGGTGGCGGGCTCCTTTCGTCCCAGCTACTCGGGAGGCTGAGGCAAGAGAATCGCTGAAGCCCAGGAGTTGGAAGTTGCTGTGAGCTGTGTGATGCCATGGCACTCTACCCGTAGGGTTTAAAGTGACACTTGGTCTCTAGAAAAAAAAAAAAAAAAAAAAAAAAAAACACTTAATTCATTACTGAAGTTTTTTTCTGGATTGGAAAGCGGGGTTTCGGGGAGAGGAAGAGTTTCTGTTCCAGGAAGTGTGCTACGTGTCTATTTACTTCTTTATTAGATCAATTTTAACATTTATTAATTTATTTTTTGAATTTTTGAATTCAAAATTGAATTCATTTGAATTATTATTATTATTATTTTTTTTTTTGGTGAGGCAGACCTTCACTGAGTCACCCTCCGTAGATTGACTTGGTGTGGTGTCACAGCTCTCAAGAACCTCCAACTCTTGGGCGTGAACGATTGTCTGGCCTCAGCCTCCCAAGTACCTGGTTCCTTCCTTCCTTCCTTCCTTCCTTCCTTCCTTCCTTCCTTCCTTCCTTCCTTCCTTCCTTCCTTCCTTCCTTCCTTCCTTCCTTCCTTCCTTCCTTCTTTCTTTTTTGTTTTCTTTCCAGTTTTTCGTCGGGGCTTGGTTTGAACCCGCCACCTCCAAAATATGCGGGCGGAGGGCGTGGGTGCCCGCAGGCGAACTCTTTCAACGAAATGGTTTTCAGGAGGGGGCAGTTTTTCACGCCACCCACCTCCTCTGTATATGGGGCCGGCACCCTACTCCTTTCACCCACAGGCGCCAACCGTTAATTTGTATTCTTATTCCTTTTCGTAGAGACAGAGTTTCCCTTTATTGCCCTCGGTAGAGTGCCGTGGCGTCACACAGCTCACAGCAACCTCCATCTCCTGGGAATAGGCGATAATCCTGCCTCGGTCTCCCGAGTAGCTTGGATTACAGGCGGCCGCCAGAACGCCGGGCTATTTTGTTGCAGTTCGGCCTGGCCTGGGGTTGAACACACCACCCTCCGTATATGGGGCCGGCGCCTTGCTCACTGAGCCACAGGCCCCGCCCCCGTTATTTTCTATACTTAATAATAGCTTCCCCCAACACATACATCTCTCCAGATACAGTGAAACCACGTGTGGGAGAAGGATATTTAACTAAATCGAATTAGGTTGGGCGACGTGAGGTGGCTCAGGCCTGTAATCGAAGCAGTTTGGGGGGTCTAGGTGGGCGGATCGCTTCAACTCACTGAGTTGAGCTCCCGAAAATGGGATCGTTTCTTTGCTTTCCAGTTCTGGCGGAGTCCAAGCTTGAACCAACACCCACGGTATAATATGGGGCCGGCGCCCTAATCCTTGAGCCAGGGGCTGCTCCCACGCACAGGCACAGGCGTTTCTGAGCTGAGAAAAACCCCCGCTGAGGCCCCAGCTCTTGACCTCTTGTTGGCGGCCTCCAATTGGCTGCGGAGAGGGCCGGTCCTCCGTGTCTGCAGGTTGCTGACTTGTTCTGACTGCGTGTCCCAAGGCACCACTTTCGGGGTTTCTTTTGTCTTCTTTTATCCCTTGTTTCTCTCATGGCACATCTCACACTTGTGCTGGAACACATGATCATGACGCCTATGAACTACTAAAGGAGATGCTGCCACAAACATCCCTCCGTCCTCCACTCCCTCTCCCCTTTCTTTCTCTCCTTCCCTGGTAACATCCCCCCTCCCCTGGCCCCCGCACCTGCATATGAAACACGGGAGCTAGCTAAGAATGAGCACGCCGTGTTCTCCTGCCAGGCAGGCAGACATGCACGACACCCACGTAGAGCACATGTGGGTGTTAGGAAACTTGGGTGTGCACGGTGCCCCGCGGATGACCAGACGTCCGCGGCAGACCTTACACCGGGGATCTTGTCACCTTAGCGCCTGTTGGTCGAACAGATGTCTCTTCTGCGTGTTTTGGCCTAGTCAGTCCAGCAGGTGGCGGCCTTGTATAAGTTCTGGTTCCCCTGGGGCTCTGAGACTCGCCTCGCTCCTCCAAACCCCGTGTTCCTTCTTTCCTGTTCGTTTTTTCTCTCTCTCCCTCTCTCTCTCTCTCCCTCTCTCCCCCCTCTCCGTCGCTCTCCCCCTTCATTCTCACTCTCCCTTTATTCTGAAATGGTTCTTCTGACAATACGCACTGCTTGCCTCCTGTGTAACTACTAGAGCTACAGAGCGAACTCGGCAGTGTGTGGGCCAAGCGGGTGTGTCATTCCTATCAACAAAAAAAACAAAACTCTTCTTCATTCAGGTCTACACAACCAGCTAGGACAGTATACGTGTGTGGGATTATATATTTATTTATTTATATATTTTTTGGCCATACACCCTCAGTCCACCTTCACTGGGAAGAGCGGCGTGGCGCCGTTCACAAGTCACAGCACCCTCGAATTCTTGAGCTCCAGGGATGCTTTTACTTCAGACTCCCGAACAGGTGGGACTATGCTGTGGTGTGGGGCGGTCGTCTCCTGTCTCCACCGGCCTCGGCCTCCCAGAATGCTAGCATCAGAGTGGAGATCAACCGCCCCCAACCCCATAACTTCTTTGGGTGTGTATGGAGCTGTTCCTGGCGACAGATGGGTCCTCTCAAAGCCCAGTGGGGAGGTGGTGCTGAGAAGGGCGGTTACAGATCCTAGGAGTTCTTCCCTTTAACCTCGGCTCCGGTCAGGTCAGGTCAGGTCAGGTCAGCGCCTCTGTGCTTGGCTGCTTAGCTCTTCTGTAAAACGGAACAGATCAGAAATAAAGGTCGAAAACTTAACTGAGGGGCGGCGCCTGTGGCTCAGTCGGTAAGGCTCCAGCCCCACAGACCGAGGGTGGCGCGTTCAAACCCGGCCCCGGCTGAAATGCAACCAAAAAATAGCTGGGCATGGTGGCGGGCTCCTTTCGTCCCAGCTAATCGGGAGGCTGAGGCAAGAGAATCGCTGAAGCCCAGGAGTTGGAAGTTGCTGTGAGCTGTGTGATGCCATGGCACTCTGCCCGTAGGGTTTAAAGTGACACTTGGTCTCTAGAAAAAAAAAAAAAAAAAAAAACAAAAAAACACTTAATTCATTACTGAAGTTTTTTTCTGGATTGGAAAGCGGGGTTTCGGGGAGTTGAAGAGTTTCTGTTCCAGGAAGTGTGCTACGTGTCTATTTACTTCTTTATTAGATCAATTTTAACATTTATTAATTTATTTTTTGAATTTTTGAATTCAAAATTGAATTCATTTGAATTATTTTTTTTTTTTTTTTTTTTTTTTGGTGAGGCAGACCTTCACTGAGTCACCCTCCGTAGATTGCCTTGGTGTGGTGTCACAGCTCTCAAGAACCTCCAACTCTTGGGCGTGAACGATTGTCTGGCCTCAGCCTCCCAAGTACCTGGTTCCTTCCTTCCTTCCTTCCTTCCTTCCTTCCTTCCTTCCTTCCTTCCTTCCTTCCTTCCTTCCTTCCTTCCTTCCTTCCTTCGTTCTTTCTTGTTTGTTTTCTTTCCAGTTTTTCGTCGGGGCTTGGTTTGAACCCACCACCTCCAAAATATGCGGGCGGAGGGCGGGGGTGTCCG
Source organism: Nycticebus coucang (assembly GCF_027406575.1). Lineage (NCBI taxonomy): Eukaryota > Metazoa > Chordata > Mammalia > Primates > Lorisidae > Nycticebus > Nycticebus coucang. The sequence goes on along the minus strand of NW_026515601.1, from coordinate 17,910 downwards.
CAGGCGAACTCTTTCAACGAAATGGTTTTCAGGAGGGGGCAGTTTTTCACGCCACCCACCTCCTCTGTATATGGGGCCGGCACCCTACTCCTTTCACCCACAGGCGCCAACTGTTAATTTGTATTCTTATTCCTTTTCGTAGAGACAGAGTTTCCCTTTATTGCCCTCGGTAGAGTGCCGTGGCGTCACACAGCTCACAGCAACCTCCATCTCCTGGGAATAGGCGATAATCCTGCCTCGGTCTCCCGAGTAGCTTGGATTACAGGCGGCCGCCAGAACGCCGGGCTATTTTGTTGCAGTTCGGCCTGGCCTGGGGTTGAACACACCACCCTCCGTATATGGGGCCTGCGCCTTGCTCACTGAGCCACAGGCCCCGCCCCCGTTATTTTCTATACTTAATAATAGCTTCCCCCAACACATACATCTCTCCAGATACAGTGAAACCACGTGTGGGAGAAGGATATTTAACTAAATCGAATTAGGTTGGGCGACGTGAGGTGGCTCAGGCCTGTAATCGAAGCACTTTGGGGGGTCTAGGTGGGCGGATCGCTTCAACTCACTGAGTTGAGCTCCCGAAAATGGGTTCGTTTCTTTGCTTTCCAGTTCTGGCGGAGTCCAAGCTTGAACCAACACCCACGGTATAATATGGGGCCGGCGCCCTAATCCTTGAGCCAGGGGCTGCTCCCACGCACAGGCACAGGCGTTTCTGAGCTGAGAAAAACCCCCGCTGAGGCCCCAGCTCTTGACCTCTTGTTGGCGGCCTCCAATTGGCTGCGGAGAGGGCCGGTCCTCCATGTCTGCAGGTTGCTGACTTGTTCTGACTGCGTGTCCCAAGGCACCACTTTCGGGGTTTCTTTTGTCTTCTTTTATCCCTTGTTTCTCTCATGGCACATCTCACACTTGTGCTGGAACACATGATCATGACGCCTATGAACTACTAAAGGAGATGCTGCCACAAACATCCCTCCGTCCTCCACTCCCTCTCCCCTTTCTTTCTCTCCTTCCCTGGTAACATCCCCCCTCCCCTGGCCCCCGCACCTGCATATGAAACACGGGAGCTAGCTAAGAATGAGCACGCCGGGTTCTCCTGCCAGGCAGGCAGGCATGCACGACACCCACGTAGAGCACATGTGGGTGTTAGGAAACTTGGGTGTGCACGGTGCCCCGCGGATGACCAGACGTCCGCGGCAGACCTTACACCGGGGATCTTGTCACCTTAGCGCCTGTTGGTCGAACAGATGTCTCTTCTGCGTGTTTTGGCCTAGTCAGTCCAGCAGGTGGCGGCCTTGTATAAGTTCTGGTTCCCCTGGGGCTCTGAGACTCGCCTCGCTCCTCCAAACCCCGTGTTCCTTCTTTCCTGTTCGTTTTCTCTCTCTCTCCCTCTCTCTCTCTCTCCCTCTCTCCCCCCTCTCCGTCTCTCTCCCCCTTCATTCTCACTCTCCCTTTATTCTGAAATGGTTCTTCTGACAATACGCACTGCTTGCCTCCTGTGTAACTACTAGAGCTACAGAGCGAACTCGGCAGTGTGTGGGCCAAGCGGGTGTGTCATTCCTATCAAAAAAAAAACAAAACTCTTCTTCATTCAGGTCTACACAACCAGCTAGGACAGTATACGTGTGTGGGATTATATATTTATTTATTTATATATTTTTTGGCCATACACCCTCAGTCCACCTTCACTGGGAAGAGCGGCGTGGCGCCGTTCACAAGTCACAGCACCCTCGAATTCTTGAGCTCCAGGGATGCTTTTACTTCAGACTCCCGAACAGGTGGGACTATGCTGTGGTGTGGGGCGGTCGTCTCCTGTCTCCACCGGCCTCGGCCTCCCAGAATGCTAGCATCAGAGTGGAGATCAACCGCCCCCAACCCCATAACTTCTTTGGGTGTGTATGGAGCTGTTCCTGGCGACAGATGGGTCCTCTCAAAGCCCAGTGGGGAGGTGGTGCTGAGAAGGGCGGTTACAGATCCTAGGAGTTCTTCCCTTTAACCTCGGCTCCGGTCAGGTCAGGTCAGGTCAGGTCAGCGCCTCTGTGCTTGGCTGCTTAGCTCTTCTGTAAAACGGAACAGATCAGAAATAAAGGTCGAAAACTTAACTGAGGGGCGGCGCCTGTGGCTCAGTCGGTAATGCTCCAGCCCCACAGACCGAGGGTGGCGCGTTCAAACCCGGCCCCGGCTGAAATGCAACCAAAAAATAGCTGGGCATGGTGGCGGGCTCCTTTCGTCCCAGCTACTCGGGAGGCTGAGGCAAGAGAATCGCTGAAGCCCAGGAGTTGGAAGTTGCTGTGAGCTGTGTGATGCCATGGCACTCTACCCGTAGGGTTTAAAGTGACACTTGGTCTCTAGAAAAAAAAAAAAAAAAAAAAAAAAAAAACACTTAATTCATTACTGAAGTTTTTTTCTGGATTGGAAAGCGGGGTTTCGGGGAGAGGAAGAGTTTCTGTTCCAGGAAGTGTGCTACGTGTCTATTTACTTCTTTATTAGATCAATTTTAACATTTATTAATTTATTTTTTGAATTTTTGAATTCAAAAATTGAATTCATTTGAATTATTTTTTTTTTTTTTTTTTTTGGTGAGGCAGACCTTCACTGAGTCACCCTCCGTAGATTGCCTTGGTGTGGTGTCACAGCTCTCAAGAACCTCCAACTCTTGGGCGTGAACGATTGTCTGGCCTCAGCCTCCCAAGTACCTGGTTCCTTCCTTCCTTCCTTCCTTCCTTCCTTCCTTCCTTCCTTCCTTCCTTCCTTCCTTCCTTCCTTCCTTCCTTCCTTCCTTCCTTCCTTCCTTCCTTCTTTCTTTTTTGTTTTCTTTCCAGTTTTTCGTCGGGGCTTGGTTTGAACCCGCCACCTCCAAAATATGCGGGCGGAGGGCGTGGGTGCCCGCAGGCGAACTCTTTCAACGAAATGGTTTTCAGGAGGGGGCAGTTTTTCACGCCACCCACCTCCTCTGTATATGGGGCCGGCACCCTACTCCTTTCACCCACAGGCGCCAACCGTTAATTTGTATTCTTATTCCTTTTCGTAGAGACAGAGTTTCCCTTTATTGCCCTCGGTAGAGTGCCGTGGCGTCACACAGCTCACAGCAACCTCCATCTCCTGGGAATAGGCGATAATCCTGCATCGGTCTCCCGAGTAGCTTGGATTACAGGCGGCCGCCAGAACGCCGGGCTATTTTGTTGCAGTTCGGCCTGGCCTGGGGTTGAACACACCACCCTCCGTATATGGGGCCGGCGCCTTGCTCACTGAGCCACAGGCCCCGCCCCCGTTATTTTCTATACTTAATAATAGCTTCCCCCAACACATACATCTCTCCAGATACAGTGAAACCACGTGTGGGAGAAGGATATTTAACTAAATCGAATTAGGTTGGGCGACGTGAGGTGGCTCAGGCCTGTAATCGAAGCACTTTGGGGGGTCTAGGTGGGCGGATCGCTTCAACTCACTGAGTTGAGCTCCCGAAAATGGGTTCGTTTCTTTGCTTTCCAGTTCTGGCGGAGTCCAAGCTTGAACCAACACCCACGGTATAATATGGGGCCGGCGCCCTAATCCTTGAGCCAGGGGCTGCTCCCACGCACAGGCACAGGCGTTTCTGAGCTGAGAAAAACCCCCGCTGAGGCCCCAGCTCTTGACCTCTTGTTGGCGGCCTCCAATTGGCTGCGGAGAGGGCCGGTCCTCCATGTCTGCAGGTTGCTGACTTGTTCTGACTGCGTGTCCCAAGGCACCACTTTCGGGGTTTCTTTTGTCTTCTTTTATCCCTTGTTTCTCTCATGGCACATCTCACACTTGTGCTGGAACACATGATCATGACGCCTATGAACTACTAAAGGAGATGCTGCCACAAACATCCCTCCGTCCTCCACTCCCTCTCCCCTTTCTTTCTCTCCTTCCCTGGTAACATCCCCCCTCCCCTGGCCCCCGCACCTGCATATGAAACACGGGAGCTAGCTAAGAATGAGCACGCCGGGTTCTCCTGCCAGGCAGGCAGGCATGCACGACACCCACGTAGAGCACATGTGGGTGTTAGGAAACTTGGGTGTGCACGGTGCCCCGCGGATGACCAGACGTCCGCGGCAGACCTTACACCGGGGATCTTGTCACCTTAGCGCCTGTTGGTCGAACAGATGTCTCTTCTGCGTGTTTTGGCCTAGTCAGTCCAGCAGGTGGCGGCCTTGTATAAGTTCTGGTTCCCCTGGGGCTCTGAGACTCGCCTCGCTCCTCCAAACCCCGTGTTCCTTCTTTCCTGTTCGTTTTCTCTCTCTCTCCCTCTCTCTCTCTCTCCCTCTCTCCCCCCTCTCCGTCGCTCTCCCCCTTCATTCTCACTCTCCCTTTATTCTGAAATGGTTCTTCTGACAATACGCACTGCTTGCCTCCTGTGTAACTACTAGAGCTACAGAGCGAACTCGGCAGTGTGTGGGCCAAGCGGGTGTGTCATTCCTATCAACAAAAAAAACAAAACTCTTCTTCATTCAGGTCTACACAACCAGCTAGGACAGTATACGTGTGTGGGATTATATATTTATTTATTTATATATTTTTTGGCCATACACCCTCAGTCCACCTTCACTGGGAAGAGCGGCGTGGCGCCGTTCACAAGTCACAGCACCCTCGAATTCTTGAGCTCCAGGGATGCTTTTACTTCAGACTCCCGAACAGGTGGGACTATGCTGTGGTGTGGGGCGGTCGTCTCCTGTCTCCACCGGCCTCGGCCTCCCAGAATGCTAGCATCAGAGTGGAGATCAACCGCCCCCAACCCCATAACTTCTTTGGGTGTGTATGGAGCTGTTCCTGGCGACAGATGGGTCCTCTCAAAGCCCAGTGGGGAGGTGGTGCTGAGAAGGGCGGTTACAGATCCTAGGAGTTCTTCCCTTTAACCTCGGCTCCGGTCAGGTCAGGTCAGGTCAGGTCAGCGCCTCTGTGCTTGGCTGCTTAGCTCTTCTGTAAAACGGAACAGATCAGAAATAAAGGTCGAAAACTTAACTGAGGGGCGGCGCCTGTGGCTCAGTCGGTAAGGCTCCAGCCCCACAGACCGAGGGTGGCGCGTTCAAACCCGGCCCCGGCTGAAATGCAACCAAAAAATAGCTGGGCATGGTGGCGGGCTCCTTTCGTCCCAGCTACTCGGGAGGCTGAGGCAAGAGAATCGCTGAAGCCCAGGAGTTGGAAGTTGCTGTGAGCTGTGTGATGCCATGGCACTCTGCCCGTAGGGTTTAAAGTGACACTTGGTCTCTAGAAAAAAAAAAAAAAAAAAAAAAAAAAAAAAACACTTAATTCATTACTGAAGTTTTTTTCTGGATTGGAAAGCGGGGTTTCGGGGAGAGGAAGAGTTTCTGTTCCAGGAAGTGTGCTACGTGTCTATTTACTTCTTTATTAGATCAATTTTAACATTTATTAATTTATTTTTTGAATTTTTGAATTCAAAATTGAATTCATTTGAATTTTTTTTTTTTTTTTTTTTTTTTTTTTGGTGAGGCAGACCTTCACTGAGTCACCCTCCGTAGATTGCCTTGGTGTGGTGTCACAGCTCTCAAGAACCTCCAACTCTTGGGCGTGAACGATTGTCTGGCCTCAGCCTCCCAAGTACCTGGTTCCTTCCTTCCTTCCTTCCTTCCTTCCTTCCTTCCTTCCTTCCTTCCTTCCTTCCTTCCTTCCTTCCTTCCTTCCTTCCTTCCTTCCTTCGTTCTTTCTTGTTTGTTTTCTTTCCAGTTTTTCGTCGGGGCTTGGTTTGAACCCACCACCTCCAAAATATGCGGGCGGAGGGCGGGGGTGCCCGCAGGCGAACTCTTTCAACGAAATGGTTTTCAGGAGGGGGCAGTTTTTCACGCCACCCACCTCCTCTGTATATGGGGCCGGCACCCTACTCCTTTCACCCACAGGCGCCAACCGTTAATTTGTATTCTTATTCCTTTTCGTAGAGACAGAGTTTCCCTTTATTGCCCTCGGTAGAGTGCCGTGGCGTCACACAGCTCACAGCAACCTCCATCTCCTGGGAATAGGCGATAATCCTGCCTCGGTCTCCCGAGTAGCTTGGATTACAGGCGGCCGCCAGAACGCCGGGCTATTTTGTTGCAGTTCGGCCTGGCCTGGGGTTGAACACACCACCCTCCGTATATGGGGCCTGCGCCTTGCTCACTGAGCCACAGGCCCCGCCCCCGTTATTTTCTATACTTAATAATAGCTTCCCCCAACACATACATCTCTCCAGATACAGTGAAACCACGTGTGGGAGAAGGATATTTAACTAAATCGAATTAGGTTGGGCGACGTGAGGTGGCTCAGGCCTGTAATCGAAGCACTTTGGGGGGTCTAGGTGGGCGGATCGCTTCAACTCACTGAGTTGAGCTCCCGAAAATGGGTTCGTTTCTTTGCTTTCCAGTTCTGGCGGAGTCCAAGCTTGAACCAACACCCACGGTATAATATGGGGCCGGCGCCCTAATCCTTGAGCCAGGGGCTGCTCCCACGCACAGGCACAGGCGTTTCTGAGCTGAGAAAAACCCCCGCTGAGGCCCCAGCTCTTGACCTCTTGTTGGCGGCCTCCAATTGGCTGCGGAGAGGGCCGGTCCTCCATGTCTGCAGGTTGCTGACTTGTTCTGACTGCGTGTCCCAAGGCACCACTTTCGGGGTTTCTTTTGTCTTCTTTTATCCCTTGTTTCTCTCATGGCACATCTCACACTTGTGCTGGAACACATGATCATGACGCCTATGAACTACTAAAGGAGATGCTGCCACAAACATCCCTCCGTCCTCCACTCCCTCTCCCCTTTCTTTCTCTCCTTCCCTGGTAACATCCCCCCTCCCCTGGCCCCCGCACCTGCATATGAAACACGGGAGCTAGCTAAGAATGAGCACGCCGGGTTCTCCTGCCAGGCAGGCAGGCATGCACGACACCCACGTAGAGCACATGTGGGTGTTAGGAAACTTGGGTGTGCACGGTGCCCCGCGGATGACCAGACGTCCGCGGCAGACCTTACACCGGGGATCTTGTCACCTTAGCGCCTGTTGGTCGAACAGATGTCTCTTCTGCGTGTTTTGGCCTAGTCAGTCCAGCAGGTGGCGGCCTTGTATAAGTTCTGGTTCCCCTGGGGCTCTGAGACTCGCCTCGCTCCTCCAAACCCCGTGTTCCTTCTTTCCTGTTCGTTTTCTCTCTCTCTCCCTCTCTCTCTCTCTCCCTCTCTCCCCCCTCTCCGTCTCTCTCCCCCTTCATTCTCACTCTCCCTTTATTCTGAAATGGTTCTTCTGACAATACGCACTGCTTGCCTCCTGTGTAACTACTAGAGCTACAGAGCGAACTCGGCAGTGTGTGGGCCAAGCGGGTGTGTCATTCCTATCAACAAAAAAAACAAAACTCTTCTTCATTCAGGTCTACACAACCAGCTAGGACAGTATACGTGTGTGGGATTATATATTTATTTATTTATATATTTTTTGGCCATACACCCTCAGTCCACCTTCACTGGGAAGAGCGGCGTGGCGCCGTTCACAAGTCACAGCACCCTCGAATTCTTGAGCTCCAGGGATGCTTTTACTTCAGACTCCCGAACAGGTGGGACTATGCTGTGGTGTGGGGCGGTCGTCTCCTGTCTCCACCGGCCTCGGCCTCCCAGAATGCTAGCATCAGAGTGGAGATCAACCGCCCCCAACCCCATAACTTCTTTGGGTGTGTATGGAGCTGTTCCTGGCGACAGATGGGTCCTCTCAAAGCCCAGTGGGGAGGTGGTGCTGAGAAGGGCGGTTACAGATCCTAGGAGTTCTTCCCTTTAACCTCGGCTCCGGTCAGGTCAGGTCAGGTCAGGTCAGCGCCTCTGTGCTTGGCTGCTTAGCTCTTCTGTAAAACGGAACAGATCAGAAATAAAGGTCGAAAACTTAACTGAGGGGCGGCGCCTGTGGCTCAGTCGGTAATGCTCCAGCCCCACAGACCGAGGGTGGCGCGTTCAAACCCGGCCCCGGCTGAAATGCAACCAAAAAATAGCTGGGCATGGTGGCGGGCTCCTTTCGTCCCAGCTACTCGGGAGGCTGAGGCAAGAGAATCGCTGAAGCCCAGGAGTTGGAAGTTGCTGTGAGCTGTGTGATGCCATGGCACTCTACCCGTAGGGTTTAAAGTGACACTTGGTCTCTAGAAAAAAAAAAAAAAAAAAAAAAAAAAAAACACTTAATTCATTACTGAAGTTTTTTTCTGGATTGGAAAGCGGGGTTTCGGGGAGAGGAAGAGTTTCTGTTCCAGGAAGTGTGCTACGTGTCTATTTACTTCTTTATTAGATCAATTTTAACATTTATTAATTTATTTTTTGAATTTTTGAATTCAAAATTGAATTCATTTGAATTATTTTTTTTTTTTTTTTTTTTTTGGTGAGGCAGACCTTCACTGATTCACCCTCCGTAGATTGCCTTGGTGTGGTGTCACAGCTCTCAAGAACCTCCAACTCTTTGGCGTGAACGATTGTCTGGCCTCAGCCTCCCAAGTACCTGGTTCCTTCCTTCCTTCCTTCCTTCCTTCCTTCCTTCCTTCCTTCCTTCCTTCCTTCCTTCCTTCCTTCCTTCCTTCCTTCCTTCGTTCTTTCTTGTTTGTTTTCTTTCCAGTTTTTCGTCGGGGCTTGGTTTGAACCCACCACCTCCAAAATATGCGGGCGGAGGGCGGGGGTGCCCGCAGGCGAACTCTTTCAACGAAATGGTTTTCAGGAGGGGGCAGTTTTTCACGCCACCCACCTCCTCTGTATATGGGGCCGGCACCCTACTCCTTTCACCCACAGGCGCCAACCGTTAATTTGTATTCTTATTCCTTTTCGTAGAGACAGAGTTTCCCTTTATTGCCCTCGGTAGAGTGCCGTGGCGTCACACAGCTCACAGCAACCTCCATCTCCTGGGAATAGGCGATAATCCTGCCTCGGTCTCCCGAGTAGCTTGGATTACAGGCGGCCGCCAGAACGCCGGGCTATTTTGTTGCAGTTCGGCCTGGCCTGGGGTTGAACACACCACCCTCCGTATATGGGGCCTGCGCCTTGCTCACTGAGCCACAGGCCCCGCCCCCGTTATTTTCTATACTTAATAATAGCTTCCCCCAACACATACATCTCTCCAGATACAGTGAAACCACGTGTGGGAGAAGGATATTTAACTAAAACGAATTAGGAGTTGGGCGACGTGAGGTGGCTCAGGCCTGTAATCGAAGCACTTTGGGGGGTCTAGTGGGCGGATCGCTTCAACTCACTGAGTTGAGCTCCCGAAAATGGGTTCGTTTCTTTGCTTTCCAGTTCTGGCGGAGTCCAAGCTTGAACCAACACCCACGGTATAATATGGGGCCGGCGCCCTAATCCTTGAGCCAGGGGCTGCTCCCACGCACAGGCACAGGCGTTTCTGAGCTGAGAAAAACCCCCGCTGAGGCCCCAGCTCTTGACCTCTTGTTGGCGGCCTCCAATTGGCTGCGGAGAGGGCCGGTCCTCCATGTCTGCAGGTTGCTGACTTGTTCTGACTGCGTGTCCCAAGGCACCACTTTCGGGTTTCTTTTGTCTTCTTTTATCCCTTGTTTCTCTCATGGCACATCTCACACTTGTGCTGGAACACATGATCATGACGGCCCTATGAACTACTAAAGGAGATGCTGCCACAAACATCCCTCCGTCCTCCACTCCCTCTCCCCTTTCTTTCTCTCCTTCCCTGGTAACATCCCCCCCTCCCCTGGCCCCCGCACCTGCATATGAAACACGGGAGCTAGCTAAGAATGAGCACGCCGGGTTCTCCTGCCAGGCAGGCAGGCATGCACGACACCCACGTAGAGCACATGTGGGTGTTAGGAAACTTGGGTGTGCACGGTGCCCCGCGGATGACCAGACGTCCGCGGCAGACCTTACACCGGGGATCTTGTCACCTTAGCGCCTGTTGGTCGAACAGATGTCTCTTCTGCGTGTTTTGGCCTAGTCAGTCCAGCAGGTGGCGGCCTTGTATAAGTTCTGGTTCCCCTGGGGCTCTGAGACTCGCCTCGCTCCTCCAAACCCCGTGTTCCTTCTTTCCTGTTCGTTTTCCTCTCTCTCTCCCTCTCTCTCTCTCTCCCTCTCTCCCCCCTCTCCGTCTCTCTCCCCCTTCATTCTCACTCTCCCTTTATTCTGAAATGGTTCTTCTGACAATACGCACTGCTTGCCTCCTGTGTAACTACTAGAGCTACAGAGGCGAACTCGGCAGTGTGTGGGCCAAGCGGGTGTGTCATTCCTATCAACAAAAAAAAAAAAACTCTTCTTCATTCAGGTCTACACAACCAGCTAGGACAGTATACGTGTGTGGGAGATTATATATTTATTTATTTATATATTTTTTGGCCATACACCCTCAGTCCACCTTCACTGGGAAGAGCGGCGTGGCGCCGTTCACAAGTCACAGCACCCTCGAATTCTTGAGCTCCAGGGATGCTTTTACTTCAGACTCCCGAACAGGTGGGACTATGCTGTGGTGTGGGGCGGTCGTCTCCTGTCTCCACCGGCCTCGGCCTCCCAGAATGCTAGCATCAGAGTGGAGATCAACCGCCCCCAACCCATAACTTCTTTGGGTGTGTATGGAGCTGTTCCTGGCGACAGATGGGTCCTCTCAAAGCCCAGTGGGGAGGTGGTGCTGAGAAGGGCGGTTACAGATCCTAGGACTTCTTCCCTTTAACCTCGGCTCCGGTCAGGTCAGGTCAGGTCAGGTCAGCGCCTCTGTGCTTGGCTGCTTAGCTCTTCTGTAAAACGGAACAGATCAGAAATAAAGGTCGAAAACTTAACTGAGGGGCGGCGCCTGTGGCTCAGTCGGTAATGCTCCAGCCCCACAGACTGAGGGTGGCGCGTTCAAACCCGGCCCCGGCTGAAATGCAACCAAAAAATAGCTGGGCATGGTGGCGGGCTCCTTTCGTCCCAGCTACTCGGGAGGCTGAGGCAAGAGAATCGCTGAAGCCCAGGAGTTGGAAGTTGCTGTGAGCTGTGTGATGCCATGGCACTCTACCCGTAGGGTTTTAAAGTGACACTTGGTCTCTAGAAAAAAAAAAAACAAAAAAACAAAAAAACACTTAATTCATTACTGAAGTTTTTTTCTGGATTGGAAAAGCGGGGTATTTCGGGGAGAGGAAGAGTTTCTGTTCCAGGAAGTGTGCTACGTGTCTATTTACTTCTTTATTAGATCAATTTTAACATTTATAATTTATTTTTTGAATTTTTGAATTCAAAATTGAATTCATTTGAATTATTTTTTTTTTTTTTTTTTTTTTTTTTTTTTGGTGAGGCAGACCTTTACTGAGTCACCCCTCCGTAGATTGCCTTGGTGTGGTGTCACAGCTCTCAAGAACCTCCAACTTTGGGCGTGAACGATTGTCTGGCCTCAGCCTCCCAAGTACCTGGTTCCTTCCTTCCTTCCTTCCTTCCTTCCTTCCTTCCTTCCTTCCTTCCTTCCTTCCTTCCTTCCTTCCTTCTTTCCTTCCTTCCTTCCTTCCTTCCTTCCTTCGTTCTTTCTTGTTTGTTTTCTTTCCAGTTTTCGTCGGGGCTTGGTTTGAACCCACCACCTCCAAAATATGCGGGCGGAGGGCGGGGGTGCCCGCAGGCGAACTCTTTCAACGAAATGGTTTTCAGGAGGGGGCAGTTTTTCACGCCACCCACCTCCTCTGTATATGGGGCCGGCACCCTACTCCTTTCACCCACAGGCGCCAACCGTTAATTTGTATTCTTATTCCTTTTCGTAGAGACAGAGTTTCCCTTTATTGCCCTCGGTAGAGTGCCGTGGCGTCACACAGCTCACAGCAACCTCCATCTCCTGGGAATAGGCGATAATCCTGCCTCGGTCTCCCGAGTAGCTTGGATTACAGGCGGCCGCCAGAACGCCGGGCTATTTTGTTGCAGTTCGGCCTGGCCTGGGGTTGAACACACCACCCTCCGTATATGGGGCCTGCGCCTTGCTCACTGAGCCACAGGCCCCGCCCCCGTTATTTTCTATACTTAATAATAGCTTCCCCCAACACATACATCTCTCCAGATGAAACCACGTGTGGGAGAAGGATATTTAACTAAATCGAATTAGGTTGGGCGACGTGAGGTGGCTCAGGCCTGTAATCGAAGCACTTTGGGGGGTCTAGGTGGGCGGATCGCTTCAACTCACTGAGTTGAGCTCCCGAAAATGGGTTCGTTTCTTTGCTTTCCAGTTCTGGCGGAGTCCCAAGCTTGAACCAACACCCACGGTATAATATGGGGCCGGCGCCCTAATCCTTGAGCCAGGGGCTGCTCCCACGCACAGGCACAGGCGTTTCTGAGCTGAGAAAAACCCCCGCTGAGGCCCCAGCTCTTGACCTCTTGTTGGCGGCCTCCAATTGGCTGCGGAGAGGGCCGGTCCTCCATGTCTGCAGGTTGCTGACTTGTTCTGACTGCGTGTCCCAAGGCACCACTTTCGGGGTTTCTTTGTCTTCTTTTATCCCTTGTTTCTCTCATGGCACATCTCACACTTGTGCTGGAACACATGATCATGGACGCCTATGAACTACTAAAGGAGATGCTGCCACAAACATCCCTCCGTCCTCCACTCCCTCTCCCCTTTCTTTCTCTCCTTCCCTGGTAACATCCCCCCTCCTGGCCCCCGCACCTGCATATGTATTGAAACACGGGAGCTAGCTAAGAATGAGCACGCCGGGTTCTCCTGCCAGGCAGGCAGGCATGCACGACACCCACGTTAGAGCACATGTGGGTGTTAGGAAACTTGGGTGTGCACGGTGCCCGCGGATGACCAGACGTCCGCGGCAGACCTTACACCGGGGATCTTGTCACCTTAGCGCCTGTTGGTCGAACAGATGTCTCTTCTGCGTGTTTTGGCCTAGTCAGTCCAGCAGGTGGCGGCCTTGTATAAGTTCTGGTTCCCCTGGGGCTCTGAGACTCGCCTCGCTCCTCCAAACCCCGTGTTCCTTCTTTCCTGTTCGTTTTCTCTCTCTCTCCCCTCTCTCTCTCTCTCCCTCTCCCCCCTCTCCGTCTCTCTCCCCCTTCATTCTCACTCTCCCTTTATTCTGAAATGGTTCTTCTGACAATACGCACTGCTTGCCTCCTGTGTAACTACTAGAGCTACAGAGCGAACTCGGCAGTGTGTGGGCCAAGCGGGTGTGTCATTCCTATCAAACAAAAAAAAACAAAACTCTTCTTCATCAGGTCTACACAACCAGCTAGGACAGTATACGTGTGTGGGATTATATATTTATTTATTTATATATTTTTTGGCCATACACCCTCAGTCCACCTTCACTGGGAAGAGCGGCGTGGCGCCGTTCACAAGTCACAGCACCCTCGAATCTTGAGCTCCAGGGATGCTTTTACTTCAGACTCCCGAACAGGTGGGACTATGCTGTGGTGTGGGGCGGTCGTCTCCTGTCTCCACCGGCCTCGGCCTCCCAGAATGCTAGCATCAGAGTGGAGATCAACCGCCCCCAACCCCATAACTTCTTTGGGTGTGTATGGAGCTGTTCCTGGCGACAGATGGGTCCTCTCAAAGCCCAGTGGGGAGGTGGTGCTGAGAAGGGCGGTTACAGATCCTAGGAGTTCTTCCCTTTAACCTCGGCTCCGGTCAGGTCAGGTCAGGTCAGGTCAGCGCCTCTGTGCTTGGCTGCTTAGCTCTTCTGTAAAACGGAACAGATCAGAAATAAAGGTCGAAAACTTAACTGAGGGGCGGCGCCTGTGGCTCAGTCGGTAATGCTCCAGCCCCACAGACCGAGGGTGGCGCGTTCAAACCCGGCCCCGTCTGAAATGCAACCAAAAAATAGCTGGCATGGTGGCGGGCTCCTTTCGTCCCAGCTACTCGGGAGGCTGAGGCAAGAGAATCGCTGAAGCCCAGGAGTTGGAAGTTGCTGTGAGCTGTGTGATGCCATGGCACTCTACCCGTAGGGTTTAAAGTGACACTTGGTCTCTAGAAAAAAAAAAAAAAACAAAAACAAAAAAAACACTTAATTCATTACTGAAGTTTTTTTTCTGGATTGGAAAGCGGGGTTTCGGGGAGAGGAAGAGTTTCTGTTCCAGGAAGTGTGCTACGTGTCTATTTACTTACTTCTTATTAGATCAATTTTACATTTATTAATTTATTTTTTGAATTTTTGAATTCAAAATTGAATTCATTTGAATTATTTTTTTGGTGAGGCAGACCCTTCACTGAGTTCACCCTCCGTAGATTGCCTTGGTGTGGTGTCACAGCTCTCAAGAACCTCCAACTCTTGGGCGTGAACGATTGTCTGGCCTCAGCCTCCCAAGTACCTGGTTCCTTCCTTCCTTCCTTCCTTCCTTCCTTCCTTCCTTCCTTCCTTCCTTCCTTCCTTCCTTCCTTCCTTCCTTCCTTCCTTCCTTCGTTCTTTCTTGTTTGTTTTCTTTCCAGTTTTTCGTCGGGGCTTGGTTTGAACCACCACCTCCAAAATATGCGGGCGGAGGGCGGGGGGTGCCCGCAGGCGAACTCTTTCAACGAAATGGTTTTCAGGAGGGGGGCAGCTTTTTCACGCCACCCACCTCCTCTGTATAGGGGCCGGCACCCTACTCCTTTCACCCACAGGCGCCAACCGTTAATTTGTATTCTTATTCCTTTTCGTAGAGACCAGAGTTTCCCTTTATTGCCCTCGGTAGAGTGCCGTGGCGTCACACAGCTCACAGCAACTCCATCTCCTGGGAATAGGCGATAATCCTGCCTCGGTCTCCGAGTAGCTTGGATTACAGGCGGCCGCCAGAACGCCGGGCTATTTTGTTGCAGTTCCGGCCTGGCCTGGGGTTGAACACAACCACCCTCCGTATATGGGGCCTGCGCCTTGCTCACTGAGCCACAGGCCCCGCCCCCGTTATTTTCTATACTTAATAATAGCTTCCCCCAACACATACATCTCTCCAGATACAGTGAACCACGTGTGGGAGAAGGATATTTAACTAAATCGAATTAGGTTGGGCGACGTGAGGTGGCTCAGGCCTGTAATCGAAGCACTTTGGGGGGTCTAGGTGGGCGGATCGCTTCAACTCACTGAGTTGAGCTCCCGATAATGGGTTCGTTTCTTTGCTTTCCAGTTCTGGCGGAGTCCAGCTTGAACCAACACCCACGGTATAATATGGGGCCGGCGCCCTAATTCCTTGAGCCAGGGGCTGCTCCCACGCACAGGCACAGGCGTTTCTGAGCTGAGAAAAACCCCCGCTGAGGCCCCAGCTCTTGACCTCTTGTTGGCGGCCTCAATTGGCTGCGAGAGGGCCGGTCCTCCATGTCTGCAGGTTGCTGACTTGTTCTGACTGCGTGTCCCAAGGCACCACTTTCGGGGTTTCTTTTGTCTTCTTTTATCCCTTGTTTCTCTCATGGCACATCTCACACTTGTGCTGGAACACATGAATCATGACGCCTAAGAACTACTAAAGGAGATGCTGCCACAAACATCCCTCCGTCCTCCACTCCCCTCTCCCTTTCTTTCTCTCCTTCCCCTGGTAAACATCCCCCCTCCCCTGGCCCCCCGCACCTGCATATGAAACACGGGAGCTAGCTAAGAATGAGCACGCCGGGTTCTCCTGCCAGGCAGGCAGGCATGCACGACACCCACGTAGAGCACATGTGGGTGTTAGGAAACTTGGGTGTGCACGGTGCCCCGCGGATGACCAGACGTCCGCGGCAGACCTTACACCGGGGATCTTGTCACCTTAGCGCCTGTTGGTCGAACAGATGTCTCTTCTGCGTGTTTTGGCCTAGTCAGTCCAGCAGGTGGCGCCTTGTATAAGTCTGGTTCCCCTGGGGCTCTGAGACTCGCTCGCTCCTCCAAACCCCGTGTTCCTTCTTTCCTGTTCGTTTTCTCTCTCTCTCCCTCTCTCTCTCTCTCCCCTCTCTCCCCCCTCTCCGTCGCTCTCCCCCTTCATTCTCACTCTCCCTTATTCTGAAATGGTTCTTCTGACAATACGCACTGCTTGCCTCCTGTGTAACTACTAGAGCTACAGAGCGAACTCGGCAGTGTGTGGGCCAAGCGGGTGTGTCATTCCTATCAACAAAAAAAAAAAAACTCTTCTTCATTCAGGTCTACACAACCAGCTAGGACAGTATACGTGTGTGGGATTATATATTTATTTATTTATATATTTTTTGGCCATACACCCTCAGTCCACCTTCACTGGGAAGAGCGGCGTGGCGCTGTTCACAAGTCACAGCACCCTCGAATTCTTGAGCTCCAGGGATGCTTTTACTTCAGACTCCCGAACAGGTGGGACTATGCTGTGGTGTGGGGCGGTCGTCTCCTGTCTCCACCGGCCTCGGCCCTCCCAGAATGCTAGCATCAGAGTGGAGATCAACCGCCCCCCAACCCCATAACTTCTTTGGGTGTGTATGGAGCTGTTCCTGGCGACAGATGGGTCCCTCTCAAAGCCCAGTGGGGAGGGTGGTGCTGAGAAGGGGCGGTTACAGATCCTAGGACTTCTTCCCTTTAACCTCGGCTCCGGTCAGGTCAGGTCAGGTCAGGTCAGCGCCTCTGTGCTTGGCTGCTTAGCTCTTCTGTAAAACGGAACAGATCAGAAATAAAGGTCGAAAACTTAACTGAGGGGCGGCGCCTGTGGCTCAGTCGGTAATGCTCCAGCCCCACAGACCGAGGGTGGCGCGTTCAAACCCGGCCCCGGCTGAAATGCAACCAAAAAATAGCTGGGCATGGTGGCGGGCTCCTTTCGTCCAGCTACTCGGGAGGCTGAGGCAAGAGAATCGCTGAAGCCCAGGAGTTGGAAGTTGCTGTGAGCTGTGTGATGCCATGGCACTCTACCCGTAGGGTTTAAAGTGACACTTGGTCTCTAGAAAAAAAAAAAAAAAAAAAACAAAAAAACACTTATTCATTACTGAAGTTTTTTTTCTGGTTTGGAAAGCGGGGTTTCGGGGAGAGGAAGAGTTTCTGTTCCAGGAAGTGTGCTACGTGTCCTATTTACTTCTTTATTAGATCAATTTTAACATTATTAATTTATTTTTTGAATTTTTGAATTCAAAATTGAATTCATTTGAATTATTTTTTTTTTTTTTTTTTTTTTTTGGTGAGGCAGGACCTTCACTGAGTCACCCTCCGTAGATTGCCTTGGTGTGGTGTCACAGCTCTCAAGAACCTCCAACTCTTGGGCGTGAACGATTGTCTGGCCTCAGCCTCCCAAGTACCTGGTTCCTTCCTTCCTTCCTTCCTTCCTTCCTTCTCCTTCCTTCCTTCCTTCCTTTCCTTCCTTCCTTCCTTCCTTCCTTCATTCTTTCTTGTTTGTTTTCTTCCAGTTTTTCGTCGGGGCTTGGTTTGAACCCACCACCTCCAAAATATGCGGGCGGAGGCGGGGGTGCCGCAGGCGAACTCTTTCAACGAAATGGTTTTCAGGAGGGGGCAGTTTTTCACGCCACCCACCTCCTCTGTATATGGGGCCGGCACCCTACTCCTTTCACCCACAGGCGCCAACCGTTAATTTGTATTCTTATTCCTTTTCGTAGAGACAGAGTTTCCCTTTATTGCCCTCGGTAGAGTGCCGTGGCGTCACACAGCTCACAGCAACCTCCATCTCCTGGGAATAAGGCGATAATCCTGCCTCGGTCTCCCGAGTAGCTTGGATTACAGGCGGCCGCCAGAACGCCGGGCTTTTTTGTTGCAGTTCGGCCTGGCCTGGGGTTGAACACACCACCCCTCCGTATATGGGGCCTGCGCCTTGCTCACTGAGCCACAGGCCCCGCCCCGTTATTTTCTATACTTAAATAATAGCTTCCCCCAACACATACATCTCTCCAGGTACAGTGAAACAACGTGTGGGAGAAGGATATTTAACTAAATCGAATTAGGTTGGGCGACGTGAGGTGCTCAGGCCTGTAATCGAAGCACTTTGGGGGGTCTAGGTGGGCGGATCGCTTCAACTCACTGAGTTGAGCTCCCGAAAATGGGTTCGTTTCTTTGCTTTCCAGTTCTGGCGGAGTCCAAGCTTGAACCAACACCAC